>NW_020439089.1:13707-84093 GCF_000699045.2 Agrilus planipennis
TTATGAGTGTGTCAGCCTATTTATAACATAATCTCCACCCTGATAGAGGAAGGGGTGAAAGTGCTAACCAACTGGTTTCTAATATTATTTAAGTATTTGAAGATAAAGTATCTTAAAGATATTTATACCTAAACCACTTACATATAATATTTGTAAAAACCAACAAAATTGAATATTTGAATTTCCAACTTAATGTTTCAAGGAAACGGCAGGTAAATGTACCCTGGTCTGAACAGTAGTAGTTGTTGTTGTTGTTTTTAAATAAATCAGATAAATATTCGTTTAATACATCAAAATTTACCTAGATTGTTTGGATTTCTTCAGCCTAATGCAGAAGAAGATTTCAGATATTACATCAAATTTTCCGCCGTATGTTTTGTTTTATATATTTACAAAAAATATCTTAAATATTGTCAAAACAATTTGCTTTTAATATTTTACTTCGATATTTGATAGATATTGCCTGATTTCGATATCGCGAAGTGGAGGTAGGTCTTTCTTTTCTATGTTTTCAGTATGCAGAAATAGTATCTACCTATAAGTAATACGATCCGGGCAGATATTTCATTAAACGTTAAAAGGATGTTCCGGACGCGCTCAATAGGTAGAACGTGTACAAACAAAAAGGTTCGTTTCGAATTGGGGTTCGATCTTTAACCCTTTCAGCCATATGGTAATAACGGACTGCACAAATATTTATATTGCTTTGTTTGTAGCGCAAGTATCAGTTTTCACGTTTACGTGCTAATAATTCAGCTCTGAGGCTGTAATTACTTTGAAGATCAAAAGAACACGCCGAAGTTTGGTATATGAAAAGGGATGGCAGAAGATGAGATAACTACAGTGCAGATTATTAGAGTAACGACCTCTCTCTCTCTCTCATAAACTTTGGTTTTAGGGAATGCTGTCGATTAATCTTCAACCAAATTGGGAGCAAAGAATATGGCAAAAAGGACAAACTCCACTGTTTTATTATAACAGGTCAAATCAAGTATTTGTCGCTTTAATTGCTGCAACTAAGTAGGTGATAAATCTGGTTGCAATTAAAACGAAAAACAACAAACAATTAGTGATTTTAAAGGAAATGAATTTATCTTTCGCTATGCCCTTACTCCTAATTTATCATGTAACCCTTTGGAAAGTTGTCCATTTAAAAGAGAAAGAGTGCAAAGTGTGCAGATGTAATTCAGGTGCTTGTAGGTAATCAATAATTCCATCCCGTTTCGAATCCATCAAAGAGTCGATTCGAACCCTCGAATGCGACGTGGATTTCTCATAAAAGACAAACATCGGGATCGACAATAAAAAAGCACTTAGAGTGCCAGTCACGACCTGGACGTGCTAGACAGTCGATACCAAAGATCGCCTGCGAGTGTTCATGTATTTAATCTAGTTTATTTTGAGTACGGGGGTAAGGTACTGTTTTACTTGCTTTACTTCAGTACCTATCTATATATGATAAATTTTTTTGGAAATAAACATCAGATTTACTAATTTGAGATCGTGCAGAAGTCGACCAAAGCAATATGTCTTAGTTTCACGCTCTTTTGAAATCTACACTAGGTTAATTTTTGTAAATTCCGTTTAGTGCCTCGGAAGCTAATTTCCAACCTTTAAATTAATTAATATTCCGCACATTTCTCTCTAAAACGAATGCAGTAATTTTACCATCGAATGGGTAGTATGCATCCCACTTTTCAGATATCCACTTACATAATTCAAACAGAACAACGAAAGGAATTGCTACAACTTTAAGTAATATTGCGGCCTTTTTGAGCAAAGGCATTTTAGCGCGTTAATGTCGAGTAAACAGCTCTGCAGAATTTAATGGAAAATTTAGTATTCATTTCAGAGGAAACGTATAATTTGTATGGGTCTGAAATTCTCCCCGATTCACGACCACGTTCGGTAAATAAAAGCTTTGAGAAAGTTTGTATTTAAAGCATGAATTCAAGGGAATTCACGGAGAAGACGCACGATGTAGCAGGCAAAGACTAAAAATATAAAGCGGTTATAATATACATTTATTATAATCAGTAGTGCATAATTTACACATTCATTGCAATACTCATGGTTATACTTATTAACAAAGTGAAGGGTGAAGCTTTTGTCTGATGTTTTGCGAAAAGGTTATAAAATTATTTAAACATAGACACCCTATAAACAATGAAAGTTATTATACATTTTAAATAGTTTCTTGGTATTGTTTTACTTATTTTAGAGTCAACTGAGAATAGAAATGTTTTCTGTTAGATATTAACGTAAACCGATTGATGGCATATTAGAAAATGTTCCTTACAAGTACTTTTATTTTCCGCTTAAATTATTCCATTATTTATTAGTAGAAATTCTTTGGCGAAATCATTTTGAGATATAAATTTCAACTAAAACTTTTAATTACAAAAGCTAAACGAAATACTGTTACCTAGTGGCAGAAGTTACATTCAATCAAAGGTTGAAACAAACCCACATAGCAAATCATAAAAACGACTTATTTTGTCGTTTAATGGCAAAAGTTTTAGTTAAAATGGCTGGTATATTTTTGTTATGTAAATAGAAGGAGGAGAAAGTCGACAACAGGGCTTTGTTGAAGTTTCCACAATTTCAAGGTTTTAATGTGAATATAAGTTGATAAATTTAACCCCTACCGCCACCACCTTTATGGTTTCGGTGCCTTTGAAGCTTACGTAAAAGGGAAAAGGCCTTTCCCTTCGGTCTCTTGCAAGAAAAACAAATTAACTGTGTGACTTTGTGTTGTGCATGGAGTGAATACCGAACGGGCAAAATTAAAGGGGACCGAAGAGTCCCTACACAAAACCTTTTAATTAGTCAACACTCGTGATTGTATGTTGTTGCCTGCCTCTGTATGTGTAGGTACATTTATGGTGACTAGAGATTGATGGCATTATTAGTAGGTTCGGTATATTAATGGAAAGATGAACCCTGTCACAACCGGGCGCTTGGCTTCAATCAATTTCTTTCTTATACAAGCGCTGCCTTGTGATTTTCCTGAAAGCTTCTTTTACTAAATCAGCTCCGCATAAAATTTAATTGTCTTGAACTGTAACTGTGTCTATTTTGTAACGTACGAAGGGCAATAAGGATGTAAAAATTAAACGGAACAGAATTCAAGAAACACAGAACTACATGTACTATTTTGAACAAATGTTGGTAAGAATGCAATCGATTACCTCATTAGCGTTTTAATAACCGCTTCAAAAAACCAACAGAAAACCAGTTTCCGTATTTTACATACCCACACGTATTCGTCTGCAATACTAAGTTTTGTTTCGAATCGAATGCAAAACATGCAAACTAGAAGGTATTGTACAATAGATTATAAATAGGCGCCTAATGAATAAGGACCGTCGGCGTTGCATCGGCCATGTTTTAGTCCTTTTACTGCAACAGAGCACGCACGGCGGTCATTTTGTTTTAGAGCGATGGTCATGTGCCGCTTCCATTTTCATTTGCGCAATTATCGGAAAAGCTTTAGCGTCAGACCGTGGAAAACCGGATATGCATCGGAATGAAATTTTCATTTTTCTTCGAGAGGTGCCGCGTATAACTAATGGCGCTTACTACGTACAAATCTCTGCTCTATCGTTATCGACAAGAATGCTTCCCGATTTCTAAAACGTCACGTTCATATGTACATATAATATATATCCTATACCAACATCAGCTTTTACGCTATGGCAAATTGAATAAAAAAAATTGAGTAATCGTGAGTCGATAGCAAATTAACAAGTGACCAATGTTTTGGCCATGAGACACTGGTCAATGCTGAGGTGTATTGCATATTACCCTGTATTGTTATAAAATTTACTGTTTACTGAAAATTCGGTAGGATTATGAAATTAATAAGGAAGGTAGGTAGGGAACACGAAAAATTAAAAGGAAGCACTTACTGTTATTAATAAACCACAAAAATTCAGCACGTTGAAAATTAAAACTTCTCATTAATGTTGCAATCTGCTTGCTGTTCTAAAATATACACGCAAATTGCGAACGCTGCTCATAAATATTCATCAACAAAGATACCTTTATCTGCATCTCGTAACAAATAATTTCTGCTTCGAGAACAAGTGGGGTGTAACTGAGTTTAAGAAAACAAAAAATGGGAACTTTCTTTTGTAAAAACAACTCGATTGAATAATATAAATATTTGTTGTAAGTATATGTACTCATGATAATCACGCTAGGTATTCCAGTTACTTATACAATTTCGATACAAAAATAACTGCTTAAAAGTGATGGATATGAAAATTTAACGTCAAGTGCATATTTTCGTCATTAATTTATTGGTTTTCATAGTTTTAGAAGTCAATGAAGATATACTTAGACAAAATTATTAATAGCTCTTACATTTTACGAAGGTGAGATTGCCAAGAACGCATGTATTAGGAAAACAATGGGAATGAATGAAAGGAAACGCTTCAGTTTGAAAGCATAGGATGCGGTCGATACCTTTGTACATGCTTTCCGGGAGAAGCAATCTATGTGGTTATAGTGGTTTCGCACGTGGACTGAAAAGGAAGTTGTTCAGGAGCTTTTAGTGAAATGAACTTTTGTAAACATTATCTGATAGAGGACCATATATCGCTGCCACTCGAAAGTAATGTAAGTAATAACATATTTCGATGAAGAAAGTTTCGTTTGAACAAAGGTCGTTCAAGAAAGTAACCCATTTTCGCACGATAGAAGCGGTTTAAGGGAGACATTTAAAAGATGATTATTTTATGAAACAGTTTTATGCATTGTTACTAAATAGAGAATCTTTAAGAAAGTAAACTACCTTTCTAACTTTTTTAATACTGGCCCCGAGCGTACTGCTTCTTTTAAGTAAAAAATGACAACATTAACTTCAAAGACAAGTAGACATAATTTGGATGCACGTATTAACAGGAACTTTTGTCAATTTATATACTAACACTTACCTATGCTGTGAATTAACATTAGAAGACATTGGAGATCTGGCAGGATAGCCCGCTGTTCTAGGGCTTCCACTACTTAGGACGTATTCTGAAAAGATTATCAATTGTAAATAAATGTTTTTTTATCTTTGTCTAAATAAAAGAACCTACCGATATTTTTTGAGGTTTTAAAATGGAATGCCAACTAAATTATTTGTCAATTACTACATATAAATAATACGTACATTTAAATTGAATTGAAACCACAAAACCAGGGGTCTTGCAACATAAAATGATCGCAAAACTCGACTGTTTACCACTAGGCGATGCATTGATATCATGCACATGGTTGGTTTAGAATAGTTTTAAAAATTTGGCAAAAATATAGTACGACATCAAGTATTTTTTGTTTTAATCACAGAACCTTACAAAAAATGATTGCATAATTTTAGATGGAAAGAGTGTCCTAAAACGTCAGAGAAGAGTTTTTTCTAATAACACATCTGACTATCAGTTCTCCCTTTCGATTAACGATGAGTACCTTTCGATTGCTATAGTTATGAACCGTTGTTTAGTCCAATTTCTGCGGGATTACGTGCTAATGGTCAAAAATTTCCGAGGGGGCAATCCTTTCGAATGATACCTAGTTAGAGCTTTAATTTAGTTCTGAAAGGCACTCGACCGACGGCTGAAAATGTTTCTCTCAATTATTGCTTTCCTCGCCCGAGTCGTTCGTTGATGGACATGCTGTCTTAATTCAAAAGGTGTCGAGTGTGAGGTATACTAACAAAAGCATTGTTTCGGACAGCGGCTCTAATCTAAATTGAGCGGAGTTAAATTTAGTGAGCGCGTGAGGCTGGAACGTCCGAGATGGAAGAGAAGAAGAGAGAAGCAAGCACAGAAGCAGGTAATGAATGTTTATCGGGCCGAATCTGTGCTTCCCCACTGCGGCTTGCCAATCAATACAATCCTCGAGATTGTCTTTCTGCAGCTTTCTGCAGCCGTTTGGATTCGTTCGAGCTTCGTCAATGTATTTGTGTTCGTGGCCGGTGGGAATTCACGGCAGACGTTATAGCTGGATGGATGCAAAAACTAATGTCATTCCAGAACTATTTGTTTGAATAAAATCTGCCGCTTCGCATCGATTGAACACTTCAGAGTACCTACCCATCACGGCAGTCAATCTTTTCAGCACATAACTTACCTTTATAGCCTTTACTCTTTATTAAACGTTCGGAAATAGTTTAAAGTGGAAAAGTATGCAAATACTTTTTAATTATTTTCATATAGGGGGGCTGATCAGAGACATATTGGAAGCACCAAGAGGAGTTAAGGGTAGACCTACATTAGATTAATGCCCACAAATGGTTAAGTTTGTGGGGTGTAGAGTGCAGGTGCGTGTTCAACCAGTCTTAGGACTGACGACCTTATGATGATGATGTGGGTAGTAGGTATTAGGGTTTATTTTAAACCCAACGAAAAACAGTTGCTTTAAATACATGTTTTGATTGTGGCGATACAGATTTCAGGCGAAACAAAGAAGACAATATTAAATTAAAATTCCAAATAAGCTAAAAGAAAGATTTGTTTGTCTTGTCGGCGTTAGAGCTTCGCGAGATCGCAGACGGAGTTCGTCGAAAATAAATCCAGCCGCACCCTTAAATCGCACGTTTTAAGTCTCCTTCCTGCAATTTGTCTGCTTATTCAGGTATAAACAGCACAAAAAATATGTAGTACGTAATGCTTTCATCTGTAATATTTTTCGAGCCAGCGATTCGAGGGGTTAATATGACGAACTCCGCTGCTTATAAGTCGCGTCTCCAGGCAACAGCTCCAGGCCCACTAACAATTATCTTGCTTTTGTATACGCTTGCTGCTTGCTGTGGTACCGTATCGTATCGTCGTAATGGGGATGACTGAAATGCACTCAGTCTGTACTTTAATATCTGGCAATAATGGATTTCAAGAGAAATTTCATTTTCTTTTGTTTTTGTATAGGTACCTATCACAAACTTTTGATACGCCATTATTTGTTCCCAAGGATTTGTAAATTAATTCTAACACAAACATAAAGCGTTTCGAGAAGTTTAGATGTACATCATTATGATACACAAGTGCATTTCATCGATTCCGCTTGAAATAGTTATTAGCCATCAGTCACATTATTAGGACCCTTCCAACACCCTACTAACTACATCGTTCGAGCCCAATTCTTTCAAGTGACTGAGTATTCCCTTGTTAATTACAGGTTAGTCTAAGAATTCGTTAATAATGCAATTATGACTTTATTAGCCCGTTGCCATTTTACATTATCGTAGTAAGTAGGCACATGAGCGACAAAGTACATATATGAAAAGCCTGAGATTGTGGTAATGGGTGGCTGGTGGGTTAATTTTTCACCGTATTTTATTTTCAATTTAATAATAATATATATAAAATATATCTATTAAAGGGGTTATTAGTTGTTAGTCATTCTATTTTTAAATGCATTCTGTCTCTTGAATACGTATAGCGTAAGAATATCTAGACAGAGCATATCAACTTTAAAATCGGTTAAAAACCAGCGTTGGTACTATTACGTATTTTACAGTGCCTCGTTTAATTGATGTAATAGTCATCCAATTTGAAGTGCCAAGCGCAGTAAGTTTCTTTAATTGAAAATCTTCTGACGCAATTACTTTTATTTGTAACGTAATAGAACAATTAAACTTACTGTCCTTCCCAAGCTTTCAATGCTACTAATGAACGATCGATCCTGACGAAAGGCGTTTGTTCATTAAAGTTTCACGTCATTGATCGTGTTCAAAATGTCAAATCGAGTCAAACCAAAATGTTTATCCATTATTGTTACCTGTCGGTATCCCTAATTACATTTATTCAAACGAACTGCTAAGGAATTTGGACCTTTTGTAATGAAAAAGATAATAATAGCTAAATATAAAAATTATTACGGTCTTCTTCTTCATCAGATTGTCGTTCTTGTGATGCCGATTCTAAACAACCAATGAATTGTAATTCAATAAACACCAAAAGCTTTAATTCTTACCTTTTCCATTCAACCTCAAAATTACAGGTGTGTAACATTTAGAATTTTTTAGTCTGCGTTATAACTAACTAACCGAATTCCGTTTAAACAATCTTCATTGGATGTAAATTGCACAATGGAAGCAAGAAGCGAGAGCAACTAAAATAGTTAAAAATTAATGCCGCTTTTGTAGATTCGGAATGGACCTAATTAATGAAGCTGGGGCAGACTTTATCAATTAATTTTGTATGAGCGCAGTAACCGAGGGCGTACTAAATTTCTTGCCGAGTAAATAAAACAAGATGTTCTTCTTTTGGTGTCTACCCGAGTACTAAACAATTCATAATAGTGCCTACTGTTCCGGGGTCCTTAACTAAAGAGGAACGGGCAGTAAACAGTTGTGTTTAATAAACAAATAATTATTTGCATAGGCTTCGGTCCTTTATATTTTATTCACCTTTGCATTGCTCCAAACATCCCAGTGAAATACTGACTGCGACGTAAACCACTCACAAGCAAAATGTTAATGACAGCGGGAAATCAGAATTTCTCAGTATTTCTACAGATAACAGAAAACAGAAATTGTAGATTTATGTTATTATAAAGAGAATGCATTTGAGTCAGCATCTACACCATCAGGACAAATTTTGAAATTGCCAGACTCACTGATTCCTCTGATTCATTTTAAAAGTAGTCTGGACCTTTCGTCGCGGTATGGTAGATCCGTGCATGTTTTTATGTCACCAGCAAAAAAGGCGCCTTCATTCTTTAAAAGACACCCCACAGGGTTTCAATCAAACTGCTAAACACGTTTACATTCTGCGTCCATCACAGTGACGCCAGAAGTCAACGGCGTCTGTTGACAACGCCGAATGTACAATTAAACAAAAGAGAAAAAACGCTCTGCTGCGAACAGGGTCCTGCATCCGTTCTTTCTCGTTTCGTCCTTTGTGATTTACGTGTTTTTGTTTACATGTGCGCCCTCGTACGCAAAAAATTTAGCAATATAACGTTACGGTTTTCATCTGCGTTTTAATAAGCAGTATACCAATGATACGTAGAGTAGATTCCGTATTGTCTTCAATATTGGATCCATGAGTAATCTATTTGTTAATGTAGGATAAATAAATTTTAATGGTAATTACTGTTAAATACTGTTTATTAGTCCAAGGCGACGTTTCGCTTCTACTTGGCAGAAGCCTTTTTAAGTCAAATTACCGTTTAGATCGTGGGAACTGAACTCGTCAAGTGCTATAACATCACACTAACTAAAAGTTAATTTGACTCGAAAAGGCTTCTGCTAAATACAAGCGAAACGTCGTCTTGGGCTAATAAATAATATTTAACAGCAATTACCATTAAAATTTGTTTATTTGTTAATCCAAGCAGTTTAATAATATAATATTCATATGTACAATCAGTAAATAGGTACAATGTAGCTGTTCTCGATAGTATTACTTTATGTTCGGATAATAGGGCTCATTAGACGATAAATCGCCGTTTCAAAGTTTTATCGCCTTATGTTAAAGTTCAAACAACAATAAATCTTAATACAAGAAGGGAGTGATGGAAACTAAACAGCAGCAACGCAAAAGTTAAGGAGAACTCAACTTCTCGCGTGCAAAGCGCGAACATATTATGAACTACTTGGCTGATTACCAGCATCTTCGATTCGAGCCAAACGAGATTATTTCCGATTCCCGAAGCGATAGCAACATTTTGACCATAATAAAACTCAATGACAGGAAGAAATAAAGCGGGCACGTGATCAATATACCTATATGTAAGCGGCTCTTTCACTCACCGATGCGGTCGACGTAGTCCATCTCTTCCGCGTACGCCACTAACCAACCAATCACCTTTTCAACCTTTCAGTCCACACTTTGGCCCTACGGACTCAATTTTGTACCAGCACAATTTTTTAGAGAAATTTACATTCGCCAGCGGGACTTGTACATGCCATAGCGCCGCTTCAATTGCACCGCGGGAGATTCTATCGATTGCCCCAGTTGTGTATAAGGGTGAAGCGCCCTCCCTCAGACGTCACGTAAACCTATTTGACGCCCTTGAATGTTGTACTTCTTCCTTTTGTTTGTGCTTCCATGTCATCCAATGCACTTATGTCCGGCATGAGAAAAATACCATTATATACACAAATCGCCTTCAAGTATAACGGACTTGGAGGGTTTATTTCAGCACCGAGAGTGTATGCACATGGAAAGAAACACTACTTTCGCTTTTCCTTCTTAAAGAGGGTTCACGAAAATTAGGTCACACCGAAAATTATATTTGCATTCGAATTGATCCTTTTATTAACGCTCTTCTTTTCGGGTTGTTTATCAGAAAATCTAGCAAACGTGCCTATATTTAATGTGTATAACGAGGATATATATCCTTTAAAAAAAAACGTAGTTGAAAAATTGATAAAACATAAATGTTTAATGAAAAATGTACAGAAAGAGTCACTGTTGAGATGTTGTCATAATTAGCGGGTTCATTTAGTAGATTAGGCAGCAACGCGTTAGCGAAATGAATGTAACTTTCGACGAGACGAAAGTTTATGAATTTTTAATTTCTTCATAAATCACGGCGAGGTAGTTAAAAAGTTCTCGTACTATTATGTTAGATAATTATTTTATGCGCGTTTTCAAACATTTTAGGAGGTGGTAAGTGTTGTTACGAGAAAGTGAGAAGACGAAAGTCTAAGGATTTAAGTTCCTTTTCATCCCCATGGATGAAATTATCTGCGTTAATCACGACCAATTACTGGTAAACTATTACACTGAGGTTCGAAAATCTGACCGAACAATTTGAATCGCATTTTGCATGATTTTGCTCAACTGCTGACATTGCTAATGTGCTCTGCAGCTCACTAGGCCAGGACGTGGACTTGAATATTCATGAGAATAGTAGCTTATTTCGGCGTGTTTAGAGCCCGAGTCACCCTCGCCTTGTTCGATAGCCGTTAAACTTTTGTGCTGTCTCTACGTTTCTCGTATAGTCGATCCCATCAACATGCTACCATGAGCATCACTTTCCACCAAGTTTAAACGCTCCTACCGATTTCCATGCAAATGTCACTCCTTCTACGGAAAATATCACCCTTGATGGGGTTGAACGCCAAAGCTTCTTGCTAACAACCGTGGCCGTAAAGTCTAGACTAACGTAATGTGTCATGCGAGATGCCGGGTCTTGTTAAAAAGACGTAAACATGTTCTTGGGTTTCCGTTAACACGAGAAGACACTGCCTCCACTCATTATACTGTTTTACGGCTTACTGTAAGACGATAATAAAACATCCTAAGATGCTATTTTTTTAGGGCACGGTAATTTTATTTTAAGTAGGTATTTTGTTTGGTTTAAGACACCCTAAAAGGCTACAATTATTATTTAGGAAGACGATTTTACTACATACCTATATTCTTCTGTATACGAATCGATTATATTAACGCAGAATTTGAAATCCTACACATTATCTAATTTTTGTAATTTTTCAATGTATCCTTGCTAACCACATTTCATTTTTTGGATATAAAATAGAATGAAATGTACTTGTTTCACTCATTTATTAAAATTCGATGTACACTTCGTTTCCTTAGGACGAGTATAATTAAGAACACGTACTCCTGAAGATGTCCTAAGAAGGCGAAATATACATCGAGTTTTAATAAATCAGTGAAACATCTTTAAGTGTATATTATTCAATTTTATATTTATAAAATGTTTCATCAAGAGTTTTCGGCAAATTGTTAGATACTTTCATTTTTTGAGTTGTGTTGTTGGATTTTTATCAGAAATAATGAAGTTGTGACTGAAGATCAAAAAGATATTTTAAATAAAAATCATAATTGAACATTGGCTTATTTTGAGAGGGACAGGACAACAATCGCTTCGAATTTCATATTAAATAGGGAGCATAAGGTAATTGTATACATTATTCCAAACAGCCCTTTCATAGAAGAACGTCCAGAGTATAATGGATTCCTGACGCGTATATTAAAATGATTCCAGCAATCCCGGCCTTTTTACACGACATACGCAAGCCTTTTTGCAACAAGATGACGCCCGATAAAAAATAGGGAAGACCGCACTTCTGCATAATGTATTCTTTCATCAGTTTTTTCAAGAACAGAAAATGAATGCTTACCTACTTAAATAGAAATGCAATTGTAGGAGTACTACTATCATTATAAGAAAGAAATCAGAACTTATCCGCCCTAAAAAGACCGATAAGTTCGAAGGACCAGCACCTTGAGGTTTACGTGCTGTTATAGTACAGGGTATTAAAAAATTAGCTTTAATAAATGTTTGAGATAACTCGGTATCAAATATTAGGACTGTCGCAAGATGAGACAATAGAATGTCTTAGAAAATATGGGCATTATCAAAAACCAATGAAAATTCGGAACTTATCCTATTGTCGTATTATTCTTGATGTGCGTGTTTTTGATATTGTCTGTATTTATTGTTACGTCTTGCTTCAAGATCTTGATCTCGTGTTTCTGAATGTAAATAATATTAAAATATAGAAAAACTTAATTAATCAGACATTTTACTACGTATCAAGAAACCAACATTCGTTTAAGTATTGAATACGTAAAGGAAACCCATTCAGTTTGGATTTGATTCCTTTTTGTTGCCTTTAAGCATGATGACTTCATTTAATGGAATTACTTCCTGAAAAAGCCTTCCTTTTCCTGAGGTATTGACCAAGACTTAGTTGTGTTTTATGATGCTAGAATTTGCTGCTTCTCAATTCTTTCGGATCACTTTATTCGGTCGTTTTCATTTCTTATAAATAGCCTTTAGTTTAGGAAAATGGCAATCTACTATGGGGGTCTAGCTTGAAGTCTCATTAACTGAGGATCTTAAAACGACGATAATTAAACTTTGTTTCTCTCTAAAACGGTTTCCCGAAAATCCTTTTTTAAGCTGCTCTTTTCAGAAGATGAAGATGAAGATGAACAAAAGGCATAAACGCCGTATATAGTATTTACAAATTCATTTTTGAATGGCCGTAGTCCGTCAGTAGGAAACGGAAATGAATATTGAGAACTGTATTGCCTAGTTATAAGCAGATGACAAACGCGCAATTTGATATAACAGTTGCAATAGTCATGGAGATCCTCCTGATGCCATGCTATCCGTATATTCTTTGGCCTGTCGGTTACAGGGCAGCTAATCTTTTTCCACCCTAGCAACGTGACATTTACACAGTTGGCGCGTTTGCCGTGGTTTCTCGCTCAAAACAAATACGTGTGACGGCTGGAATTCGCAATAAGCTGTTATCAAGTCAACGTAGCCCGAATATTTGTCTATTTCTACACCCAAAAAACTTTTCCGAAACCGTACATATTCACCGTCAACTACTGACTATCAAACTTAACCACCTAAGGACCCATGAACCCTTTTTATAGTTAACAAGGGTATGAACCGATCTTTGAATAATGGTCAGAAATGTGGGGTCAATCACGAGAAGGGTTCGAAGATTTATAAAATATTACAGCAGTAATTCCTTCCCTTAGTTCAGTTACTCTATTTAAATTATCTAACTAAAACGTTTAGTTTTAAAACATACAAAGTTTAATTATATAATGAATTTTTTTTTATTATGTATGATCCTGAACACCAATCGGAGGGGAGAACGTTAGAATATTGTTAATTCAGAACAATATGCTAACTAAATAAGCTCAAATTGGTTTGCTTTCAATATATTTCAGCAGGAAATAATGAATATTAATTAACAGTATTCTACCCTCTGTGCCGCCTTGTTGTTAGTTATGGTAGAAAAACTAATCCTAAATTTAACCGGAAAGTAAAAATATAAAATTACAAAAATGTATTATTAATACAAATAACAATTATAATGTTATTAGATTTGTTGTACTACAGTTTAGTTATATGACAATCATTTTTTTGTTATATTTGCCACGATCAATTTATATTATGTTCTTCTTCTCTTCTTCTTTTGAAACCTAGTACAAAATGTTTTTTTAAATAAACATAAATCTTACCTTTATTTGCAGGAGAGTAATTCACTTCGACGTAATACTTTTTGTTAACGAGATAGTAAAAGTTAATTATTTTCCGTAATTATCACTAACACACAATCACATTTGTTATTTAAAACAGAAATGAAGTAAACCTTCTAAAAATAACTCAACAAACAAATGTGAAAGGACGTGCACAATCCTTTTCGGTCTTGCACAAAATTGCGATGGCTACAGCACGAAGCCGGCATGACGTAACACCTTCTACGATTTGCGACAATTGTCTCGTAGTTTAATCAAACCAGTAATTAAGCTTTCAGATTCTTTAGATCCAATCAAAACTAACTTATATTGTGAATTTTGACTGTTTAGATCATACAAAAGCTGCCAAAAACCGTTTTAACAATATGTACGCGTCATCAGTGCTTCGTGCAGTAGCTATCGCAATTTCGTGCACGGGCATCCGTCGCGGTTAAGTAAACGCCTACGTGAAATAACTTGTTTGTACAGACAAGACGCGTACTTCGGGAAAGAAGCTTTTACTATGTACTGTAATAATTGTTTTAAATAATAACTTTTTAGTGTTTTATTGACTAATTGTGTGTGTGTTGTAACTGATACGTCGTCTGTTTTTCCCTCATTCGGTTAATTCAGGATCACTGTTTCTACACATAAAGGTAAGATTTGATTAAGTAATTAATTCAGTTAATAAAATCTTAATTAATTAAGATTTGATAACAATTAATTAAGATTAGATTAACTGATTACATATATTAACCTTGTTTTTCATTATACATACATATTTCCATTTGCATTACTTTGTATAAATTATGCAAAGAATAATTGTTGTGTAATATAGTGAGTTTAAAATAGCTTTGTTCTGGTCAATTATCTAGTGAAGAACATTAGTATATATTTTCCTATAGAGGTACATAAAACGTACCTACAATTAATTTCATTTTGTACGGCTTCACAATTAAAACAACTGCGGTAAGAATAGGGCGCATAAAATACATAGTAAAAACCCTCGTAAAGTGTCGGAGAGGGGTACAATTAAAATGTGATTTTATAAAAGCCTTTCCTTCTTCTGAAACTAAATGGTGCATAATGAATGAACTCGGGGAAATGGAAAGGAAACCCAACTCAAACAAACGTATACCGAATCCTAAAAAACCGGTCAATATTTAAAATAGCTTTAATTACTACTAATCAGAAATATATCTCATTGAATGTTAAAAACTATATTTGAAGATGCCTACGAATCAGAAAAGTTTGTAAAATAGTCTGTACTTTCACATGGTATCAAGTCAGAGTTCGTGGATACCAGAAGAATAAGTACGAATTTGAAAAATCTCCCTGGAGTATTCACGACATAAAATATCAAAATCCGATAGTTTCGTGGCTGTAGTTTTTAACCAGGGCACATTCTGTCTGAGATAAGACAATAATTGTAATAAACGTATGCCAATAAGGAACAACAATTTAAATTATAAGTAAGCGTTTAAGTATAGTAGTTTAATTACAGTTTTTGGGGTCTCCAACTGCTGCCTTTGGAAATTATTTCCCGACGTTTTGCCTACAACGGAGGCAGGCATTTTCAAGGGTCTTCCTGATCTTAGTTGCCTTAAGTGTTGCGTAGTACTAACTGAAAATGCCTGTCGCAGTTGTAGGCGAAACGTCGGGAAATAATTTCCAAGTAGAACGATCAAAACAAATAATAACTAAAATTTTGCCAAGAATTTGTAATTTCAGACCACAGTCGGTATATATTCTCACATGACATGATTATGTTACGAAGTAGAGATGATGGTCAGGTGAAGTACAAAATGAAGCGGTTGCTAGGACGACGTGCGCTATTACGTTCGAATCTGCGGTTTAGAAAGCACTCGGTTTAGACGATCTAGCAACTTCTCTTCATGTTACCGCAAACATTAATGTTAACGGCCTATGTATGTACATGTATAATGTAACGAAGTTGCTGATATTGCAAGTGCAATTTTAAGCTTCTATTTTGTCTAATTCGCATAATTGATCTGGAAAATTTTTGCTACATCGTACATTTGAACTCGTTATAGAAATAACGTGTACTGCTTTCGAAGGTAATTTCTAGTTACTTAGCAACTTCCAGATGATCTGGCAGTGAACGTGATACAAAAAGTTGCAAAACAAATCTCGATTGAAATCTTTTTCTTTTTTGACTTCATGGCAACAGAATTGCCAGTTGTATAGAATATAGATTGTAGCCCATTTGCTCATTAGTATTATGTACTTTCATGTAAATGAATTATTACTTGGAATGTAATGCTTTTAGGATCACTTATTTCTGTTTGATTAGCCCAATCGGATTGGGGTAACTTGTATTATTTACCCTGCTACATAAATATGACTCATTTTAAAATCGGTTCTAGTGTTTAGTTTGCGTGATTTTTAATACTGCATTAGTTGGATGAAAAATGGAAATTCACAAACCATCAGTGGCACTATCAATCTTCTGCAAATAGCTAAAGCGCGCATTAGCGACGTTTAAAAATCATTGCCTTATGGAAGGTACCTACAAAACAGTAGAAGCTTATAGAAAATCCATCAATCATACCAATATTATTTTACCTATACATACACACATATAAACATAGGTAGAAACACAGTCAGTCTTAGAAATAGGACATTTTAATAATAATTATTAAAGAATATAGGTAATAACATAAGTAGAAAATTAATAGTTTTCGGTTGAACCATTTGTACATGGTAGTAGTCACTAATTTATGATTTA
Organism: Agrilus planipennis; assembly: GCF_000699045.2. Lineage (NCBI taxonomy): Eukaryota > Metazoa > Arthropoda > Insecta > Coleoptera > Buprestidae > Agrilus > Agrilus planipennis. The sequence continues at coordinate 30,409 of NW_020439089.1, forward strand.
ACGTTACTATAGCGATATTTTATAAAAAAAAAAAACAAAAATTTGTCTGACGCATGTTAATTAATGGTACGTGTATTTTGATGGCTCACATGCGTTTCCCACAACTTCATTTAAACTGCATGGTTGGTTATTGTACAAACAAAAATATCACTGAAACATGGTCGCAATTATTCATTGAACACAGATGTGGCAACTAAAATCAATATTGGAACATTTATTTATTAATCCGACAAATTAATTCCCTCGCATGTTACACCACCACCCATATGTACAAAATATATGCGTCCAGCTAGCCGCATGGAAGATACAAATAGAAAAAAAGAATATTTTCAATGAAAACTACGCTTTTTTTCTTTTAGCTAATTATGTATCTAAACGGAATCGTGTGGTATTCAAAATTAAACTTTTTTCTACTACGTCTGTTACCACATTCAAATTAAATTCTATTCGTTGACATTAGTCATTCGAAGGAAGGGTTATTTTTCATGAGTTCAAATTGACAAAGACAAAAGGACCTCATACTTTACTAATCGGTCGGATGACGACGCCCAGTGTGCCATGTGCAACAACTGCCGCATTTCCACATGGTGGTGCTATCGATCTTCCGACTGTCAAACCAATTTGAAGAACTTCAGATAGCAAATTATGTTGGTGTAAGTCCGTCGATGCGAAATCGTTCGAATGGAACACGTGCGGGAAAGGATGAACATCCTCTAGGCAAGAGAGCAAGTGTTAAGCCACCAGAAACTCGAGGCTTTGTGTTCCTGACATCTTCTCAAATCCACTTTTACAGAAATTACACAAAGGGGTCGGTTAAGGGCGGACATAAGCAAACTCATCGAGAATACTCAACGTAAATATGAGTAATTATTTCATACAATGATGAATATCACGAATACCAGACATTCTAGAGAGAAGGAGACAATGATGTAAAAAAAACATTAAAGGATCCTTTGTGGTCTTATTAAAATACAGATGATACCGTGTTGAATAAATTACAAACATCCTGGATTATACATTCGTATGATGTTGAAAGTAATCAGCTATCGTTAATTTAGATACACGTAAATATGATAAAAAATTATAGATAGTGACCAATATTCTAATCTCAAGCCATCCACACTCAAATAGGCAATTAGCCAAATTAAAGTCGAAGCGCAAGCTGAAATTCCTGCACACGTCCAGTGAACGCGAATAAGTTCGGTGGGTTATTTGCAAGGAAGGTGGTACAGAAAAACAATATTATAACGTACACTATGGGGAGAAGTTATAAGACCTCCGGGAAATATTCCCCTTGTTAGAGAACTGAACACTGGGAATATTCAATTTAAAATGCGCTTGACGCCGCGGCCTGGCAGAAAGTTAGCACATATTCCATCATCTCTCTTCTCAACTTGTTCTCTCCCTTACATCTGTCCCATTCTGGTAAACAGTTGCAGAACTTTCCATTAGTTAATTCATTATCATAAGGTTGTCAGTCTTAAGATTGGTTGGACACACACCATTCTTTTCTATCTTGAGCTAATCTTCGCGTTTCCCTAAAACTAGAACATCCCACACCGTTAACTATTTGCGAACAGTAATATAATCTAGGTCTTCCTCTACTCCTCTTAATTCCTGTTTCTGCCTCTAATATGTAGACTACTAGACCTTCATGCCTGAGAAGGTATCCTACCAACCTATCTCGTTTATTTTTTATTGACTTCCATAGAGTCCTCTGTTCTCCTATTCTTTCTGATTCCTTTTCATATCTAACCTTCTCTATCCACGGTATCCCCATCACTCATTAGTTAATTAAATAACGAAAGTTAAATCAAGCTGAAGATGACCGAATAGGTTGAAATTCGTATATTATTGAAGATGTTTTAATAATATAATTTTCCTACTGCGGAATCTATCAACGTTCCATGGCGAATGTAGAATAAAAAAAACGTTAATGAATTCTGTTTGTAGTAACATGCTATTTATTATAAACATTTTGGTATTTTGTATTGTCTAGTCAGGTACTTCAAAGAATTGTCAAACACACCTTTTATTAATTCGTTTAATATTTTTTGCTCATTCAGAATTCCTCTCAATTATTGTCATTACGAAACCAATTAGTTATTAATCATTGAGAATAATGCGAAGAAAAGGAAGCTGGGAAGCCGTAATGCATTGTAGTAACCATAAAAGTGTCTTTTTCAGTATCTCATTAGTCTATTTATGTAGAACGGGGGTCGTAATTCTCTTTTCCCTACCTTTTCATTCTGTGGAGCTCTGCCACCAAAAGGGCATTCACTGGTTTATGAAATATGAACTTATCTGTGCCCGGAAGCTTCGAGTCCAGTGTATCCATCCACTGCCGGCTTGTCCTTACTTCCGGTAGAAAAGGACTTCTTCTTTATACATTTGCTACCCCTATTCAAGAATGTACATTCTGAATTTGCAATAAGATTAATAAGTACCCTATAATAGCTTAAAAAAGTATTTTATCTTTCATAATGACTACTAGTTGACTACATTTAAAACTAGGTCGCTAGAGTGCAAAAGTTGTATGCCCCTGTACTAGTGTAACCAAAGACAGGGGCGGCCGCAGGACAACCACGTTCGTATGAACAAGGTGCACAGGTGGTACATAAAAATATTAAAATGTATCAAAAGTCCAAGCAATAAAATGCCAACCTATATAACCTACAATTTTATCGGATGTAACTTATATCGTATTTTGTGTATTACAAGTAAGTAATTTAGGGATGCGGCTGCCTATACATAAACGTAGACTTGCTATCCAGCATTTGGACATCTATTAACTGTTAGGAAACGCAATCAAGCATTTACTGCACACGCGATGAAGTGTCTAAAAGATGACAAATGCGAGCTTCTTGTAAAGGGCCTTACCCTTGAATAACTGGTACATGTAAAGGATATTAAGTGGTCCACTGATTAATTACGTACAGCCTCCCCATGCTACTGCCACGGACAGGTTGATGTTTCAGTCTATTATAATATTCTTAGAGGGTATTATCATTGACGTTTAACAAGAATTAAATATTCATAAAAATTAATGCACTTTTTAATTGAGAGAGACAGAAATAATATAGGTAATAGTTTTGTGCAGAATTCAATGAGTGATATATTAAATAAACATATAATGGTTATGATTATTTCATAGTTTTACTAGCAATTTATTTCATTTAAAAACGAATTTCACAAAAATTTAATACCTACTGAAGAACAGTATTAGAAAGTTTACTTTTAAGGTCAAGTGGTAAATAGTTTTCCCGAATAATACTAGCAATTTGTGTGCCAGACATCTAATTCAAAAGGTGGATGATATTATGATTACAATTGTGTCTCGTTAGAGTTCTGTGTCCTCCCTTAAAGTTAGAGTGGGCAATTTTAGAAGTACATGCTTTTCCCAACAACCCCAGCGTGTTTGCAGTTTTATGGGGCAATATGAGACATGTCATTTTTATATCTTTTTGAGCTGTGCTGCTATTTGTTAATAGATTACTTAAAAATAAGGCTACAGTAAGAATATTGCTAGAGTATTATGTCGATTTTTCTAGTCAAACTAATCAGGCTTTCTTTATGTGAAATTGACTTCAGGTTGTTCAGTGTACAAACTCGTTAATGTACTTTGTTTTGATGATTATCCTTAACGAAGCTATTGGTGTTTGTCCCGTTTGTTTGTTTATTTGTCAAAATTTAACGATCTAATGTTATCGAGGAAAAAATTTAATCATCAGGAAACTTGCCCGTAAAGAAAACAATTTCTAGGACTAAATTCCTGTTAATCCTTTTACTCGCGATTGATTCCTACCCTTTAACGAACTCGTTAATTAAAGCTTGTAACGACTTAAAAAAAACCTTTTTCTAATTCCATAATTAAAGTGCCTTTGTTTCATATTTGACAATGGCCCAAAAGAGGCTGCAGCCTTTCATCTGTTTTATGCCGCAGATGAAACGGTCACCACCGCAGGATTTAACCTGTAGCGTCGTGTTGGTAAAAGGTGGGGGTTCGTTCAATACTCGAACCCTTCGCACGTTGCTATTTTCTCCGCTTCGGCGCGGCGCTAGCAGCAAACATGCGTTCTGCGCTATTTGGGTAGTTCATGTTCCGTAATATAAAGAACATTTGATTTTTTATTTTTATTAAGAAAGAAGATATTCGAAATTTTTTTCCACATTTACCATTTAATATAAAACTTCTTTAATAATAACCACTTGATGTTAACAAAGCCCTATAGACAGAAAATTGAATTTATCGTGCGCGTTATTGAATGAGAGTGAAATAATATCGGGCCGCGAAACTAGATGTCAATTATTATTGCGAATTAGCGATAGTAGCGTAAATAGTAGGTAGGTGCAGCCCGGTGTTCCACCGGAAAACTATCGGAAACAGATTATAGGGAGCCATGAAACGGCAAATAGAGGCGTGGGGTTGTGAGTTACGGGTTGCTTTGTGCGCACACAAAGGTGTACAATGCACACACAAAAAACAATTTGAATCGTTGCTATTTAGGAATACAACTCACGAATGTTTATTTCTACAACAACAAACGCGTCTAGCTATACAAGTTGTAATCTAATCCTGATTAATTTTTAATACTGACAGGTGTATCTTGCAGTTTTTAAAAGTGGAACAGACGAGACTATTAAAAATTTAGATAATTTTAAGGAATAACGAATAATCATCGGTTACCTAAACATATGTCCATGATTGTTGCTTACTGACACCGAGAGAAAGTATCTGTATGCATTTAGGTGCACTTATTTGTCAAACATGGCCCTTTTTATCCGTTTACATAAATAATATAAAAAAAGAACTACTGTAACACAAACAACACGCGAATACTCGTCACTATAAATACTGCGTTAGCCCGTACTGAATCTCAGTTAATGCGCCACTAAATGATGTTGAATTTAATGTCGGTATGGGTGACTGAACGTGTCACTAGTAAATGTATAATAGAAGATAACTTGCTGTAACTTCTTAGTGGCTATTATCATGATTGCCTGAATAAACGTTGTAAGCACAACATTGAAAATGCTATTCTTATACTAACAAAACCGTTTTGTCAAAGGCATACTGCACAGACGATATTATTGTATATTGTATAACATGGTGCAAATTAATATGTTATAAATAAAGTCACATCTCTTATTGGTTTTTTAAAATTTTACGTTTAAGTACCTAGTTTACCTATGTAGGTACTGCTTTCATTTTTACTTTTGTATACTCATATTGTGCATCATTTGCTAACAGTATACGTGATGATACGTTTAACGTTCATCGTCCAAATTACTTGATTAGCTTCGTCCGGTTACGGCTGTGTTTATATTTATTGAATCAACTTACCTCCTTGAGAAAGGAACTGAGATTCCGGATGATCAGTCTTCTGCGTTTCGCCGAGAGGTAACGAATATTCTCCTCGGCGTCGCAGTGTGGTGGAATGAAGGGACGGACCGCGGGGAGGAATTTCAGGTGGCGCAGGTTCTGGAGGTGATTCTTCATTGACATCTGAAGAAAATAAGTATTTACTGTGGTAAAATTATTGAAATAAATTAGAACTTCTTGGCTGAATTATCCACAAATCCAGCTAAACTTACTTTTCGACCAAAAAAAAAAGCAATGATAAAAATTCTTTAACATCCATTTACGAAATAGGTTTTTATGTTGTAGTCCAAATGTAGTAGACTAAATAAATTTCAAATAGATACGAAATGAGAACGAAAGCAATATTTGTAATGTCATGTTTCGATCATTTACTTAACTGGATCTCCATCTGTTGTTACTATCTATAGATATTTATCGTGTTAAGCATACTGTGCTTTCTTATGTAAAACATGTTAATTAAATTTCCTGATCTTCTAAAGTCTCATCTAACCCTTCGCCTATTAGACGGAATATTAAATCTAGTCGACTTCTGTTTGCGTCATGCAAGATATTAACCAAGTAATTCATTTAGGCGCTCATTGTGTCCGATAATTATACCGCCATCACCTGGACCGTAAATCGATTGTAGAAGACACATTGAATTATCAACTAGATTTAGTCATTGCGAAGTTCTGATGCGGCACATTGTTTAACAGTTACACAATCGACTTCAGTTTTTCATTATTGAATAATATAAATGGGGCAAAAAACTTTAAATAAAAAGTGATATTATATAAATTGTAAATTTTTAATTGCCTCAGCCCCAGGTATTTGCAGAACAGTATAATTACGTATATTCTCACACAAATACTGTGACTTACCATTATCGACACAATGACGTTGTTGCTGCTGTTGTTCGTACGGCGCTTCTCGTCCACTGTCAGCACAACTGTTACATGATGTTGCACTGCTGGACGATGTCATGCCACATTTACGACCATGATGGCTCCTGTGATTACGGCTATTGTTACTACCACTGCCCGAAATATTCGATTTCTTTGTACTTGAAGACGAATATGCGACTTCTCCTGAAAGGAAAAATAAATGTTTCGTTAAAGCAACTCTACGCTTGCTTATCTACACCTACACATCAGATATGACATTAATTCATTTTTGGGTTTGGAAAAGGTGCCTAAGATAACGGATCAGCCTGCCGATTTTATAAATGTGAAAGAAGCTGATATTCATCTTAGTGTATGGTAAGAATTACGTAAGTCATACAATGTTTGGAAACTTGTGGAAAAGCTCAACGACGATGATTATTATGACGTTTCCATGAGGAAATAGAAAAAGACCAAGCATCTGTAATCACTGACGATGTGGATATAAAAATGAATAAGACCAGAACATCTAAAGAAAGCATTAACGCTGTAAATTATAATGATTGGAGGTCTCATTGTCGCCAAAGTGTTATGTTGTTGTAGCAGAGTTTTGGTGTTCATTACCTGCACCCAGAGATACCTTCCTCAACAAGGGTATTTTATTGACTCATAAATCACAGAAGTCAGAAGAGGATGCGACATGAAGGACTCAGTCAGTGTCTAGCATAAATTAGCAATGTAAGATTTGCTACCTTTCGAATAGAATTTAGATATTTAACATTAAGACGGAATTGCTCGAAAATATGTAAAGGCATTCTCATTTTCTTTGTAACATTAGCAGCTATCTCTTCTAAATACCAAGGACTAAAGGAAGCAAAGCGAAATGCAAAAATCGAGAAAAGGCAGCGAATGGCATGCGCTTATTAGATGTCTAGCGAGGGAAAATGGAAAGCGTACCGTTTGTTCCTCGAAGCCGATCCTGAGGAGTTGCATAGTGAATCCTTCTGGAATTTGTATTTTCGAGAGGGAATGGCGACGCTTGGCGGTGATGTGGCAAAGGAGACCTCAAAGGGGATGCCAACGTTGCGGGAGGAGTTGGAAAAGGCGTTGTAGGATTATCAGTCGTTGTGGCGTCTTCCGTATCATCCGAACGGTATGATCGTTCCACGCCTGAAACGGATTATGATCGCATTTGGAGCCATTTACAAATCGTCAACTTTCATAGTACCCAGCCACATGTCAGTCATATTTAATATTTCTTTACCACAATATTAAGCTGTTTGTTGATAATTTTCAAAGTAACAATTCTAAATACATTATGGATTACAGAATCCTTTTTAGAAGACTTGCAGCAGAATGTAAATAGATAATGATCACTCTATTGCAAACAGTAAGTACATAATAATACTTATTGAGGTACATATTTCAAAAATATTCTGGCAAGAGCACTCTATTTCTTACAGCAGTTTTTACATAAATTAGGAATTTGTTCTAGTGATTATTTTGCTGTATTGTATTGAAGTACAATACAGTTAGTTTTATTTCTTATTATTCATAACACGTATCTTTTTTTGAATTTGATAAAATTAAAAAGTTATGATACTTTATCCAAGAGGTTTAGACCCAATCAGAAAATTTCTTACTTACTTAGTATATGAGCATAATATCAAAGAAAAAGTAACATGAGTACAAATTCATAAAACACATAGATAGGTATATTTCAAATCTGAGCTCAACATCTTGTGTTCTGAAAACTTATTGAATGTATATACCTATAGATGGAATCTTGGAAAACTTCTAAACTTTAATCTAACCTGCTCCGTAGACTGAATAAAGAATGCAAAATGGACGTGTTTTTTTGTCTTCTTGTCAGATCAACTTTTAACGAAATTTAGTTTCATAAAAGTCGAAAATCCAGTATGAGACGCAGTATGAAACAGTTATTGACAGGTTTGTGAACAACACTAATTGTAGGAAGATAGCGCAGGCTAAGAACGTTTAAGTTCTTGGCCAGAAATTTATTAATATGATTTTATGTGCTTGTCACCTTAATTCATGCAGTTAGACAAGTTGGTAGCTTATGTATGACGCTTGAAATACTTCAGTAGCAGTAAATGCCCACAAATTGGCGTAAAGCAACGTATTTTAGGATGTACCTATCTAAGCTATATCTCATATTTTTATGAAAATTGATAAAGACAATCTTCTCGGTGCTTTCTCTAAATAAAATAGACAAAAACAAATGGATTTTTCATCAAATTTAATCAAGACAGCGAGCGGACGCTGCAAGAAGAGTGCGAGCAGGTTCGTGGATATAGGTATCTCAAATAACAAGCAATATTAACATAGAGAAGATTCCATTAAAAACCAGAAGGAAAAGAAAAAAAAAATAAAGCAGCAGCAGAACCGTATTCCATTCCAGGCAAACCTTTTTGTTTTTAAATGAATTCTTTTAATTCCAGCGTCGGAAAGAATAAGCGCTTGTATTTATCTGCGACCGGAGGCAATCCGGGAAGAAAACCCCTTAAACTTCATTTTAAGTTTTGACTTTACCTCCATTATAATTAATGGGACACGATTCCGCAAACAAAGAATTGCGAGGCGTTCTTTGTAAACTTATTAACTTCAGTTTTCTGTTCTATCTCCGAGAGCGCTTAGCTATAACCAACAAACAAACGACTTAAGTCGCGTCCGTCAAGACCATACCGTTAAGTTTTATAAACTACTACGCTTTCTTTTAATAACTTGTCGTTGGCCCTTACAAACGTTTACATATTCCTAAACCTTTTGCGTTTCATTTGATACCTATAATAGGTACCTACTGGGAATTACTACCTTCCTTTGCGTTAACTGTGATTGAATTAAAAGTAGTTAAAGTCCAACAAAAACGGATCATGATCATTAAGGGAAGAACACTTCAAAACTATGGCCATCAGATCCGAAGGGAAAAATAACCGATTCATAGTGGAAATTTAATTTAATTGAAGTTTTAATCTCGCCTTGGAATTCGAGGACGTTGCCAGGACATGAACAAATCATGTACATGACTATTTCTTTGTTTCATTCTTTTTCATCGCTAGATTTTGTTAGCCTGCAAAACCAGTGGTGCATATTTCTGTAACTTAAAATTAGTTTCATAGAAATTTTAATTAATGTTAATGTAAGAATAGGTATTAGGTAGGCAATTTAAAAAAGAACATTTGGATCGATAGCTCCATTAAAAGTGAAAATTGCGAAAGATCATTTAAGTCTTTGACGGGCAACTAAGATGTTTAATAGCGAAACGGAAGCTCGTCGTCTGNGCAACCGACGAAGCTGTGAACGTTCAGATAATTTAGGGCAGAAACCTTTGTGTTTCAACGCATAGTAATCACACAGAGTACATTTACCAATCAATTATACCTATTGGGGTAGTTTTAACGTAGTTTCATAGAAATTTTAATTAATGTTAATGTAAGAATAGGTATTAGGTAGGCAATTTAAAAAAGAACATTTGGATCGATAGCTCCATTAAAAGTGAAAATTGCGAAAGATCATTTAAGTCTTTGACGGGCAACTAAGATGTTTAATAGCGAAACGGAAGCTCGTCGTCTGCCGCCTGCGATCTCATTATTCAAAAGAGCCGGAAAAACGCTATCTACCTCGAACCGTCCTCCCAGTAGATGGCTTGTTCGGAAGTCTAGCGTTCTAATTAGCTATTGGCAATTCCAAGTTACATGCAATTTTCAAAGTAATTGTATTTAAGGATAACTAAGTAAATTGGCGTAAGACGTCGAAGCAAAGGAGCAGCGCACAATTTCTCGGCAAAGCACCGAAGCATCATCCCCTATGAAATTACCTGATTAAATTTTCATATTCAATCTTGTGTTGTTTGCCCGGGGGGAAAGAACCGAGTCGCGGAAGCACTGCAATGAAGCAACTCGACGTTCTCTCAACTAACGACCCCGATCTACCCCATACTACTTATCAAGATAACAACCAACCACCTGCAAGCAGGTAGATATTTCCAAACCGAGCTGGGCGGCGTAATCTACCGGCCTAGATCACAGTTTAGAAGTTGAGAGAAAAACTTTCCAATTCTTGGTCCGTCTAATCTGGTCCAAGTTTTTCCGTGATTTCCGTCGATCATTTAGTCAAATGCTGGATCATTTGCATTTTACCGATAATATTTCACTTCTCTTCTATCTTCATTTCATCCATCTCATCTTTTGCATCTCCATAAACCACCATCCATTTATTCCCAGAATTCCTAAATGGATACTTTGTATGAGAGTGTAGGTCGGAGGGATTGCACGTCCATCAGCATCTAAACTAACTTACTGATGTGTGCTATTGCTGTAGAATTACGCAAGTTACGATATGAGTGCAGTTATCAGTAGCATTCAAACAAGTTGCAACTATCTGTTACAGATGCTAGCCGCTGTTACTTTAAAGTAAGGAAAATTCAAAAAATTAATGAGTACATTAAACTATTGGAGTAGTAGTTCGTGATATTCAGAAAATATTCACTAGGCTTCTCTAGTATTGCTTCTTTTAATATCCAAACTTATTATAGGGCTCAGTATGTTTTTTACGAGTCTGTCCTAAGTTGAGTCATCTATTATGTAGGAAAATTAATCGCCTTTTTTGAATCTACTGGCTCTTTCAATGTTTTAGGTACAAATTATTCGTTATTCCATGCACTTAAATAGTGCGTGATTTGCTTGTGTGACTAATTTCTAACGAGTTTGCAAAGTTTAATATTCAAAAAAGTGTTGTCGATCGATTACCAAATTCTATCAGTTGAAAGCATCATTTTCTAGAACAAGAAAATATTATACAGATCACCTTGGTATTGGATCAGTAGGAATAATTTCCACCTTTTAAGGCACTCTTGTTTCATCTTCTTTTCTTATTTCTGTGTGGTCACCTACAGTTATTTGAAACGAGCTCCAATAAAATCCGGGAACCCGTTGCAAATGCGAACGCCTGCAGATGTTCGAGCCAAAACACATTGAAAAAGAAAAGAGTTCACCTTTGACTTCGTCCCGATCGTGTTTTATTGCTTTGCCTCGAACCTGTCGTTTAATTTTCTTCAGGTCTCGTGCGGTTTTGTTCGCCCTAAATGGAAATTGCCCTTGCTTGCGCACACTTATTGTTTCCAAGATAGCGATTACGGACGTTATACCGTTCCTCTCTCCCTAACGTACGAGCTCCCTTCTCGTTCCATTGGGAATATTGTTCACGAGAAACGTCGACGTACTACCCGTCGCCTCGCACTTATTCACTACAAACCCGTTAAATTAATTTCTCACACGTCCGTGGAAACATTATTTTTGAACCACCAATGGAGATCTATATTTTACATAAACTTTCATAACCCTCGATAAACATATTAAAAATATACGGACATGGGGGTAATGAAACGTTTATCAATGTTTGTATTTTCTCCTTTATCTGTTGGCTTATCCTTCTTATTGATGATTTCAGAGAAAATATTAGAATTTGTTAGTAAAACAAAAGTGTACCATATAAAAAAATGAAACGATCACGTGCGTAGATGTAAATATAAATTGTGTTAAATGTGGTAGAAAATGAGTAGGTACATTATAGTTTTAATTGATTCTCATCTTTAACGGTAATGTTACAATTGCTTTATTATAGAGCCTGAATCTAGATAATGTTATATTAGTTGTATGCTGCATACATTTATTTCATTCCAGTATTTGTATTCAGAGTTGATATGGTAATAACACGGGAATGATATTTGAGTCGAGACGTGATGCGGGTTGCGACAGAACCGAAAATGGGCAAAAGCAACGCTCCAACGCGTGCATTTCGTACGTGCAAATTTTCCCATTTCCTCCTTTAGGCCTTCTGACGTAATTTAACACCTATTCCTATTACTTTTATCGAAAATATGTCTGCACGATATATGTATAATTACTACTTGTAATTCTTTTCACGGTAAAATTATTGACATACTGCGTTCACGTCGTGGAGATTGAAAAAGTAATAGCAACAGCAATTCAACTCTACAGTTTCCCAACAAAAATAAATAAAATTTGAACCATGTCTTCTAGGACAGAACCGTACTGAAATTGAGCTATTGGATAGAGGCCATTTATTTCACATTAGGGAAATCCCACGGGAAAACCGACCAGGTGACACCCTCTACAATATGCATCGTTCAATTCATAGTACACGCTCTATTGTCTGCCGGGAAAACTTCGTGATTTGATTTTGAATTGTTGTTCAATACACACTTTGTCAAATTCCTTGAAAACTTATTATCGCATATCAAATTTTACCGAAGCAGCAGACTTGAAATCAGTTCATTTCTTTTAGCTGCGAAACACTCGTGGTATATCTTGTTGAATAAACATAATTGAGTCAAATGCGACGCGTGCTTGTTAGCATATGAGATACCTACAATTATTACTTGTATGATGAGATTATGCATGTAAATGAAAATATCGTGCTTCGCATTTTCCGGTTTTTCTCCCTTCAGTGACAAAGTCCGATTGGAATGCCACACGGTGCATTTTCTGATGGTTTCTCGTCTACAAGGCGACGTTGATTTATATTCTGAAAGTTACTTTGATAGACGAGGGTAGTGAGTTTGTGAGTGACTGGCTGTACGAGTAAACTAGCGTTGAATGTTGTTGTTCTACAAGGCACCGTGCGTCCGCATCGTCTTGTGCCGGTCTGCGATATATTCCTTAGCATGTACGACGGTATCTTTCCATATTATGTCGTGGGATTAGCTACCGTTGCTCGATTTGGATTTATATGCATAAGACGTCCCGAGAAATCATTCCTGCGATTGGATTTGAGCAGGATTATTCGTTGAAAAGTAACCGATTTTTTCTACTACCTACTCCAAATTCCGCCTTCGTTTAAGGATAGGAAAAAACTGCGTAAAAGTAAACGTACTCAGTACAAAGAGATATCGATCAGATTTGTTTTGACAACTAGTCTTATAATTTAGCTTCAGAGTAAAAGTGTAAATATTTAATTCACCTTACTTAAAAGTAACAAAAAGTTATAATATACTACTTAAAGGGTATTTTTAAAGTTGTGACGATGGATTATATAGATACTAATGCTACTTTGAACGTTACACGGTAAGTAATCGAGAAAAGTTTACCAAACGATTAAGTGGAGTATGTTAGATTGGAATGTACTTAGTAATAATACGGATGCGTGAGTAGATAAGGATTAAGCAAGTAATCGTTTAATTAAAACGCTGTAATGCTAGACTTCGAGGTAGACAACGTTTAAAACGAAAACAGTGGAATTAGTCTAACGACGAGAATCCGTCGTAATTGCCGCGCTGTATAATAAAACTAGTCGGTAGCTAAATCAATACTAAAACTGATGTAATTAGCCAAGTAAGCAGTAGTACTTAGTTACTCATCCGACTGTATTCTATTGCTTCAGAGTAATTTGAATATACCAGGGCGATATTATAAGCAAAAGCTCCACTTTGGGTGCTCTGCGACGGAATTTTACGTGATCTAAACCCAAAAATGTATACATACTTTAAATAATTTATTTTATATTTAAAATCAGTCTTATCGTATCTTTTAAAGTAGATAGATTATACTTTGATAAAGTTTTCCGGCCTTAAAAGCATAGCTTCCATCTAATTGTCATTGTTTCATACATATGTAGAAATCAGGACAGCGGCAGCTTTAGAATCAGTCGTTAGGAAGCGTTGCAAAAGTTACAATTTTAGTTCAAGTTTTTAGAAACGGCTTACAAAATTATGTCTTGCTTCAGATTTGATATTAAATTGCACTTTTTATAATAATAAAAATTACTGTTTAAGTAATATCATGTGGTAAATACATATGTATTTACTTCATTAACGTGATGTTCGTTGACATATGTTAATATCAGGGAGAAAAGCTGGTAATGTGCCTCCCGAGCCCTTGGTTAAGTCCATGACTGTTACACAGGTTATTATTGGCATTAACTTCAGCATCCGCTGGACATTAAAACACCTGAATTTAACCCACACGGTCTAAAAGCAGTTGTCATGGAGACAAATTCAGTTGCGAAGGAGATGTGCGCCAGTTCATCATCAGACGACAACACACAAGCAGAATAGAGGGGAACATATACTGTAGTGATTGAAAATGAATTACGACATAAAAATAGTAAAACTTTAGGGTTTCTTCCTAGAAAATTGTTTGTACTGCGATAAGTAAATACAACGGTAGAAGTGCCTATTGATAATGGAAATTTGTTAATTACGAATGACAAACTTCCGAAATTTATTAAAAATACACATTGTTCCTTTGCGCTCACAACTGAAAATTAATTTGAATAAGATATATGTCGTCCAATTTTCAACTTTTTCGGAACTATTTAATTTAAATTTAACCAATATAACACAGTGTCGACAAAAAAGATAGAAAACTATAAAATTTTAATAAGCAGATACCACTTATGTTGCATTACAACATGCTACTAGAAGGGTAGGATTTATCTGAATGATATCAGGTAGAATTTGCCGTTATGTTTCTGGACGAATGCAGTGTTCATCAGGATACCAATAGGTAAATGTGAACGAAACAGTTTGATATTATCAAAGAATATTATCATCAGTCATTTCGAACAAATATAGGTAACTCCAAAAAAAAATTGTGTATCGCAAAAATTTAGGATATACGATCAATCCACTGTTTTTCGTTGTCTACATGTCGTGAGGCATCGATAGCAATAGTAACGCCTCCGTGGACACTTGATTGAACTTGATGTGTCAGTTGATCGGAAAAGGGCTGGCAGTCATACAGCCCTGTCAGATCGAATAAAATGAGAAGAAATGTACATCGAATGGTGATTAATGGCGTCTGGAAATTTAGTGATAAATTTACTTTCTCGTCGAACTTGGGAAAAACTAATCAATTGAAAAGAAACGTGTTTCTTCGCAAAGTTTTTGTTGACTGATTGTGCTGGCCAAGTTTCTTCTAATGCGACTTTTTCAAGGAAAAAGTTAAGATCACTTGCTACTTACATTTGTATTACAGCTTTAGCATATGACATTGATCACTTTATTAAAAAATTACTCGATGCTTTTCGATTTAATTATTAATCTAAATTTAAATTTCAGTTTCACTTCATAACTTGAAACGCCTCATACGCGAAGGAAATTATTTAATTGCTACTGCAACATACAACTGTTTGTAATTAAAATGTAGTAGTTTAACAAGCAATATGTCAATAAATGTTGCTGTAAACGTACTGATTGCAATTCGAATTCAAGTGACCTATGTGCTGTCGAAAAAATAAATGCATAAGTAAAAGAAAAGTTACATTTTTATTCGATGATTTATTGAAATTCTGTTCTACCTACGAAATTTTGTTGTGATAACTGTAGCTTTACTACAACTTAATTTACTTCTTGGTCACGTAGACTGTTTGTGTGCGAAATATATGTGACTGAACTCGCCCCAAGAGTGTAGGATGTTAGATGTTATTACAGTTGTTTAGCTTCTCAGGATATCAGGCTGGTTTCTTGATTCAAAAGTAACCTAATGGGGATGTTATACAAACGATTGTTCCCCAACTGTGGTTGTACGGTTGTAAGAGCAATAAAACTAGCGTATTGTTCGAGTAAACATGGACGAGAAAGTGCGGTAGGGCTTCAATCTTTAGAAAAAATTTGAAACGATAACCGCGAAAAGCAATCGCGTTTAAACAGAATTAAACGGAGTATATACTTAAATAAAATGTTTCGCCCGCAGTTTGTTGTAATAAAAAGTAAAAAGGGTAAAATTTAATAGTAAAACTGAACCACTAACGATAAACAAAATTTCAACACATGCATGATACCTGTAAGTATCTTTCACTACGCACAAACTATATGTATAGAATTGGATAAATTTTGAAAAATTAGTTAATTAATAAATAGGTCAAAACTATTGCAGAGTTTAATAATTTTTAATAATTTGTTATACGTTTACAAAAAGTATAACTATATACGGTATATTACAATAACTCATTAAGGAAACATGATTAGACGGTGAGAGATTGGACCCTTTACACTGAGTATATAAGCAGAGTTTGTATACCCAATATCATGTTTGCCATAATTAGCTCCCGTTGATACAAAGCAGCTCAAACAGTGATTAATTAATTCAACCAAAAACTCACCTATGGTTGTTATCTTGCACCATTAAATTAGGATAATGACTTAGGTACGCCAAAACTTTTAGAGTGAGATTAGTAAAAATTAAGTTTTAAATGAAATTATTGAAAGACTGCCCTTAAGCCATCGAAATTATTTGTGGGATGATCAGTTAGGATGGCAGTACATAATATGTAACATATCTGCGTACTTTACAGGTACGTTAGTTGATTCTCGGTCAAGCACTTGCTCCTTTCTCGGGCCGATGGATGCGATGTTGTTCCCGTTTACTCGACAACAATTCAGTCAAAGTTTGGGGTCCTTTGGGATCTGTTTGTTCCGAAATGGACATTTCGCTTCTTGCCTTCACTTTGGAGAAAATTCTTGAAAACTTCTCCGGACTCTCTTAACTTCCATTTGTTATTTTATAAAATACATTGTACGAAAGTTTAGAAAGGAAGCGAAGTTTGCCTTAGACGCAGGTGAATGAAATTTAAGTTCACTTTGTTAACATAATCTGATTTCAAAGGAGAGCTGTTACTTAAACTTTTATTTCCTACGCTATTTTTGGTAAAGTAAACAAAGGAAAACAAAAAAAAAACATTAGCTGACACTTATTATATTATTTATTATACCTATTGGGGTAGTTTTAAAACGGTTGTCTGTAAAGTCGGTTTACTGACGATAGTTGAACGTGACAACGTCATAAGAAAATACTGATGGAATGGTTTAATTTTTCAAAAGAAAATTTTAATTTTATCTATTTGATAGATATTTTGTATGGATATAGAGAATGAGGTAAATGTAAATGTATTATTGTATAGCAGCTGTCCACGCGGACGCATCGCTCACTCAAGTAGGAGAGAGACAGATGTCGAACGCTGCCGAACGCGGAGGCCGATTGTGCCTCTTTGTCGCTCGTTCCGCGCTCTCGCTTGCACTTCAAGCCTTAAATGGAACGCCTCAGAGCGAGGTAACGCCGCATGAGTCATGTTTTTTCGTGCGTGCATCGATTTATAAGACGTTGTCACGTCAAAAAAAAAAATAGGTGTTCGAATTTGTAAATTTGACATTCTTTTTCCTGGTAGCGATTTAAACGGTCGTAGCTAAATATATAAAACATTTTATAATCGCAAATAAATGTTGAACTTATCAAATTGAATAAGCTTTCCCTATTTATCTGTCCCTCTTCAATTTCTGTTTCTCTCTTGACTGCTGCGCCATTACATGGATTATTAACATTAATGCAACGGTCGTATGCTAAACAGCGCGTAAACTGTCTTTATTGTTCTCCAAGTTTCATAGCCTTGGTGTAATGGGATCATAAATATCCAACACTGTGAAATCTCATTCACTCCAATTCCTGCTCATCATATTAAGTCGAACAATTAAATGTCAATTAAATCTCACTAAAACGTAACGGAGGCCATTTTTCGGTTCATTAAATACATTTATAACTAATATTAATTAAAGACGTCGTGTATCGAATTATTGCTTCGGACGGGTATCGCACGACTGACGCTCTTTGCCGCTTTGTCGTGCACCTATTAAAGGGATTCCCACTATACCTAATCGTTGTTTTGTCGCTCGTACAAATTCTGCTTGATGCAAGGGGTTGGATATTGTGAACTCATTATTGCGGGACAGGAGACAGTCAATAATGTTCGCTTGCCCGAAGGTATTAGTTTACTTCGTTCATCGTCTTGGAAACCGTGGACAATATATAGACAGTTCAAGTGAAATGAATATATCGAATTGAAGGGGAAAAGCCACAAACAGATCTCCTCGATGGCGTAAATGGAAAAGTAATTTACTGAAGTTGCAGATCAATATTGTTTCTTTTTCTTTTGGAGTTATTACCATTTCTGATGATGAACATCTAAAAGGCATTAATTAATTCTAAAGATAACCCGTTTGCTTCGCCAAAGATTACGCATTATGCATATGAAGTAATTCTTGATATGCGATAAAGAAACAAAAAACTTTTAATGATCAATAAGTAGAACGACGAATAGAATCAATTAACTTTATTGCAAATTATAATTGATGTGCGTGCGCGTCAGAAAGGAAAACTAGTTTATTTTTTGATGGTGGACACTTATTGATACAAATGCCAACAATCAGTTAAATCACTTTCGTCTTTAAGTGCAACGAATACTTAAATTGTTCCAATACGTGGAGAGGCCAGAGGAAGGTAAAGTCAACAGTCCATTTCCTGCATGCCAATTACCTGCAGGCTTCAATAATTACATACTGAATTGATCTCACAGCATGAGGGTGTGTCAAAGTAGGCGCTTAACTACAATTGCAGGCGTTGTAATTAGCCATTTCATCAAGCTAGGTGTGTATTGGACATAGAAACGTTGACAAGAAGAATAAAATCAAAATGAGAATCGGTCCAATTTGTATGCTTATGTAAGCACGTATATAAAACAAAGAGAAAGTGCTCGGTTTTCAACCCTAATACTTGTGAAAAGGGGATATACATCCCCAAGTATTAAGAGAAATTGAAATGAGCTACAATTGTTTTTGTAATTATTTAAGATTTGGAAATAGAATAGTAAAAGGTTGGAGCCCGAATGTGGCAATTCTTACGAAACTGGAAACATTTGAATTGTGGGTAGGTCTACAGGAAAATCCTGAAGGTATAATGGACGGAACACGTAACAAAATAGAAAGGCAGGAGAAGAATTAACGAAAGAATGGAAATTATAAAAAACTAGAGTAAGAGAACTGTAGGAAGGAGAAGGATAATAGCTACGAAACTCTAGGGAATATGGTATTGATGCACATCAAACGAATTGTTCAAAGGAGTCGCATCCAAAAGAAATCAGAAGTCATGATGATTGCCAACCCCGTGAGGAAGAAATGAATAGAATAATGATCTTTCGGATGAAAAGAAAAATTTACAAAAACTTCGTAGGTACTTGTTTAAATTAAGATACTTATTAAATATATACATATACTTACTCGAATACTCCTTTTGTGCTTGGGCCAAAAGCGAGGCAAAAACATGGCTATCTACAGACGGCCTCGATGGAAATTCTTCCTCACTGGAACTGTATCCTCGGTCACGTCGCCATTCTAAACTTCTTTGTCTTCGAACGCCACCTCCAGTGATTTTTAGTCCTCTTCTTCCGAGGGTGCCACTTCCCTTGTTCATTACTAAGTCATCTATAACGAAACAGATCTTATTTTTTTGTTAGCTTGTTTTCTCTAAATTCTTTTGTAAATAAAACGATGAGACAAAATAGACCTCTAGGACTGAGCTAACACTAGATTTTTCCGTTTTCCAGAGAGAGAGAAAGTAAGAGAGAGATTTTCAGCAGATATTTTAATTACGGTACTGCAACCGACGAAGCTGTGAACGTTCAGATAATTTAGGGCAGAAACCTTTGTGTTTCAACGCATAGTAATCACACAGAGTACATTTACCAATCAATAATGCAAAGGATGTACTTCATGACGTTCAGTTGCTACATCTGGGTGTTTATTTGTGGTAATATTGTATTCTGTTTGTTAACGCAGTGAAAGTTTCAAACTTCATTAAAATCCACCGTCCGATGGTCCAAACAAATTAGTATTTACCCGTTGCATATTTCCTTTCTTCTTTTTAATATAATGATACGTTAGTTTACAAACAGAAGTCGGAAATGAAATTTAAATCCTCCAGTGACCTGTACCGTTCGTTTTACTTTTCATTTTCGGATATTCGTGGATTGAGGTAAAATAAATAAATAAATAATCAGTAATATTTAAAAATGGTCTATTTTTCAACGCTATTTTGTTATGAACAATAGTTAATTGTTATACACACGTTTTCATTTGTGAGTCACGATTTCAAACTCTACACAATCCAAAAATTGCCTGTTTCTGGGATCTATTCCCTGACCTATTACCGTAACTATTGTAGTTAAAACACTTTACTAATGAAGTTGAAATTTCAAATGGGTATATGTAATATTCTGCAGCCGTTGAGATCGTATATTAAACATTTTTATTGGTAATTCGACGTCACATTGTTGTACCTAATATTTTATAGCTTGCTGTAAAAATTCAGTCACTTTGCCAATAACCGTAAAGCAAGGAAGTTCAGTTTAACTGCGACACAAATAACTCATCAAATTTAACATAGCTCGTAGTGGCAACTATATTCTTCCACGCGGCTACGTAATGCTCTAAAAGCTGCTTTATTCTTGCTACGTTTCGAGTAACTGTTCTTCCATCATTGGCCAAATCGTCATTGATATTAAAAACCGTTTCCATATTCCTTAGAGATGGCGTAGGAAGGAAATATGTCAACTCGTACAAAGTCTATAAGGGAAGATTTTCTGACATTTGAAGCAATTTTATGATTCCACCAACGCGGGCAAATATGAAACAGTCAAATGATAACTCTCATTTATATTGATAAGAAAGATTGCTTAAAGGTTCGTGGAACTAAAGGTAAACGCCCATAAAAGAGAAACCCAATCTTTTAAACAATTAATAGAGTAATCAGGCCCTTGTAAACGCTTTAGCTTTGAACCCCACCAGCTTTTCGGTGGCCCCTGATTCGTATATATACTATTTTCATGATGTATTAGGGTCAATTGAAAAGTCCCCGGCCTGACACATAGATGGCGGCACCAGAACTAAATCCATATGATTTTCAGTTAGTCCTAACCTTCAAAAGACGCGTCTATTTTTAGTGAAGCAACTTTGTGTGATTGTGAAAAAAATGGATAAAAAGGAATTTCGCGTGTTGATAAAATATTGCTTTTTGAAGGGACAAAATACAGTTGAAGCAAAAACTTGGCTTGATAACGAATTTCCGGACACTGCCCCAGGAAAATCAACCATCAAGGATTGGTATGCTAAGTTTAGACGTGGTGAAATGAGCACCGAAGACGGTGAACGCAGTGGACGCCCAAAAGAGGCTGTTACGGACGAAAACATTAAAAAAATCCACAAAATGATTTTGAATGACCGTAAATTGAAATTGAATGAAATAGCAGACACTCTACAGATATCAACGGAACGTATACATCACATCATTCACGAATATTTGGGTATGAGAAAGCTCTGTGCAAAGTGGGTGCCGCGCGAGCTCACTTTTGACCAAAAACAACGACGAGTTGATGATTCAGAGCAGTGTTTGAAGATGATCACGCGTAATAAACCCGAGTTTTTGCGTCGATATGTGACAATGGATGAAACATGGCTCCATCATTTCACTCCGAAGTCCAATCGACAGTCATCGGAGTGGACTGCACACGATGAACCCGCTCCAAAGCGTGCAAAAACGCAACAGTCGGCTGGCAAGGTTATGGCGTCTGTATTTTGGGATGCGCGTGGAATAATTTTCATTGACTACCTTGAAAAAGGAAGGACCATCAACAGCGACTATTACATAGCGTTATTGGACCGTTTGAAGGACGAAATCGCCGAGAAACGACCGCATTTGCAGAAAAAGAAAGTCCTGCTTCACCAAGACAATGCACCGTCTCACAAGTCAGTGAAAACGATGGCAAAAATTCATGAATTGGGCTTCGAATTGCTTCCGCATCCACCGTATTCTCCAGATCTGGCCCCCAGCGACTACTTCCTGTTCTCAGATCTCAAAAGAATGCTCGTTGGGAAAAAATTTTCGTCGAATGAAGAGGTGATCGCCGAAACTGAGGCCTATTTTGAAGCAAAGGACAAATCGTACTACAAAAATGGTATCGAAAAGTTGGAGGATCGCTATAATCAGTGTATCACCCTTGAAGGGAATTATGTTGAATAAAAAAAACGAATTTTGCAAGAAAAATGTGTTTTACTATTTTAGGCCGGGGACTTTTCAATTGACCTGTTACATGCATGACCACATCAATTTCCAAACTTAAAGAGCAGTATCGTTCGGAAACAAGTTATCGGAAATCGTTAGTTTCCTTCGAAAACCATAAACAAACTAAATCTCGAGCACATGTCGGTCTTGTCGTTACAATGTGAAGCGTTAAAGTTTTCCGTCCTGTAAAGTCTCTCGTGGAAGTTGTATTGCTGGTAAAGAACGTGCTCGTCCCCTAATCCGAAGGATGCATTTAGCAGCAGATAGCCTCGAGATGGCCCGTTGGTATCGATCTCCCTCCGCAACGACGCTTTGAACAAACACGGGAAACAAACAGCCCAACCCTTTCGACGACGTTAGCGGTGTCGG
Source organism: Agrilus planipennis (assembly GCF_000699045.2). NCBI lineage: Eukaryota > Metazoa > Arthropoda > Insecta > Coleoptera > Buprestidae > Agrilus > Agrilus planipennis. Next base: position 52,947 of record NW_020439089.1, read on the forward strand.
TCAGTAATGTGTTTTGACCATGACTCACACTGCCAAATAGAATCACGGATCCAACCGTTTTCGCTGACCAATTCTGGAAAACTTTAGGCTCGCTCGGAATTGTTCGAATTGGTTTGTTGAAAACCGCGTTCGATTAATGACTATCGTTACAGACAACAGAGATTTTGATTGGTCGACACCTTCAGGATAATGACATCCTTATAAATCTCAAAACTCTGATTAGGCATTATTTTTAAGGAACAATTATCCACATTAGAGACACAAGAAACTGGCATCAATTAGGCTACTTTGAATAGAATGCAAGAGAATTTAAATTTAGCTTTTTACTCATTACTAACACGTATGCTCAGTTTTAACATTTCTTTTTTTTATTGGATAGTAAAGAAACCATTGGTGTTGGACAAAAATTTCATTCTCGCTCTGTCCAAACAAAGGAAGGAATTCCGATGGCATATCAACGGAATACAGTAAAAATATATGTGAAAAGATCTGTGGAATTTAATTAAGTAAGACATTCAATAAACTATTCAGAAGGGCTACTCCAGCGAAGCAAGAAATGTTCACTTCCTTTAGGTAAAATTTCGATAATCGGACGTGAGAGGAGAATTCGTTCAGAAATTTAATTTTCACATTTCCTAGCGCTTTAAAGGAAATGATAAACGTTTGATGTCAAGTACATATAGGTATATGCCAACTTCCCGCTTCCATAAGGAAACGATAAAGTTTCTATCAATGCAGAAACTCGTAAAACATTTCCTAACAAGTATACGTATCTACAGATATTGCGAACTGTGCAGGTATGAATGTGTAATTATTCATAAAAGTGACTACAGCAAAACAATTACATCTAAAATAACATAAATTCTAATACTGTGGAAACAAATTGAAATATAATCGAAGCAAAGCTTCCATATGACGGAAAATATTTTGGATTGTAATTTTTAAAAAATTATGTGAGATTAGCTTATACTAGCTTAACGTCACACGTCCTCGTACGTTGTAGTTTCACTGAAGTGGCACCGCGCAGTAATCAGATGTGGCTTCTAATTTAAAAAGGGCCCAGGAACTTGGTTAACAACCAGCTACGTAATTACGTAGTTCGGGTACTGTCAGTAACGAAATCTCTTGACACGGAACATTACGGCAATACAATTAAAGATGTTAAACAAAGTTAACAGGAAACGAAGTTTGTGCAGCGCGCATTGGCTTGATTTGACTTGACTTGGATTGTTTGGTTATTCTCTCGCTTGTTACGATGCACTTTTGTTTTATCTGACAATAAAACTGGGGCAAAAACTGTTTTTGTAAGGACTTACTTTTTACGAAAGGCCTTAATTAAGTGTCGTGATTAATGGTAGGTAAAAAAAAAGGATTAAGTATTTCTTAAAAGAAATAATGTAATATTACGTTTGTACCTACTTGTCTCCACCGATTTATGGTTGACATATACAGAAAGGTATTAAACAACATTAGCTCATTTGCAGATAGATAATTGACTATAATTAAGGTAGTTAGTTGAGCAGCTACTTCGGTCTGAATTTATAGAGCACACTGTGGATTATTTTCCACATCTTCCTGCAGAACATCCGCCAAATGCAAGTATATTTGTCGTTGGAGCGTTTTATCCGAGATTTCTTTCTTCCGTTCCTCCAAGTGCGCCATTGCAGACAAATCCCTTTTGCGTTCCAGCTTCCGCCTTTACTTGCGCCTTCTAAATGAATAAAACTTGCTCGCACGAAATTTGATTCCTTACAGCTGCTATATTAAGATTAAATTCCGCTAGTCCCCAAGCAGAAATTTCCTTTAAAACACGTTCGCTATGTTGCTTACTGCTTCTACGCGATAATTCCATAAGGGAAGTTGTTTTTAAATGTGATCGTGAAATTACGTTTTACAAACTAATTCTGAATAACTCATTTTACTATCGTACTTTGTAGCAACAATTTTGCTTCGGTTATTTAATTTAACGTTGTTCTTGTGAATCCTGTAATTTACATAATAGCTGTGAGCTATTTTAACAATCGCAAAATCACATATCTACAGTAAAGTAAAAGTTGAGAACGAATAACAACAGAATCCTCTAGAATCACCCTTGACTACATTTAATAAAACATGTTAAACTGAGACTATTAAAAATACACATAAAATAATGCGTAAGAATTAAGAAGAAGTTTACTAGCATGAAATATTTCTTGCATCTAGAGGGATTTAGACAAAGTTTGAGGTCGGAACGACTAGTTATAAAAGTTAAATGACTTTCATAAGTGACGTATTGCTTTCTCCAAGCTGTTCCTGGCTTAAAGCTTAAGCGTAAGAACACTTCCTAAACTTTAAAGTTCGCGACAGTTCTGAACAGCAACTGATTCTCATTGCTTAATCTGTTTAAAATCTAATAATTCTTTGTATTCAGTCTGCATTTTTGTGAGAAAATTAGTATGGAAGCCTGGCATTTTGTAACAGCCAACGTCAATTGTTAGAAGCACAATTTCTAAGAAACCAGCTACAAATCGCACTTATGCTGATGCAGGAATAATTATTTTGTGTGTAGGAGTGTTTGTTTGGGATAATTATCGATCATTGGGAATTACCATTCTAGAAATAGCCTGAAGAATGACCAAACGAAAACCATCCTTTTGGTAAATGAATTTCAATTCAAATGTACCCGAGAGACATTACACCACACTTAACGAACATTTCTAAATTGAAAGTTTGCTACGTTGGCTTCGGTTTCCGTAACGGCGCTTATTAACGTTATCCACACCCCAACACCTTCCCCTCACTAAAATGACGCAATACTCGCCTCGTGCCTTGTTTACGTAGCTATCTTTAGTCGCGTTAAACTGCCTTGTAACGTCTTGTAATTACATATACCTGTGTGTTGTTAGATAGACATCCCTCTAACAAGTTCATCCACGAACTAATGTCGTTATAAGAACTGCTTAAGCGACGTGCAAGAAACTGACGGAAAACATCACATTAAACCTTAACACTCAGGCGAAACGTATATGCATAAAAACACACGTATTAGGTGTTCTGTAATATGTACCTACGATATATGCGATTACAAGGAAAATTTACACTTTGTAAAATAGTTTGTAGAGTAATTAATTTCAAACTAAATCTTATGCGCATAGTAACATCATTATTTCTTACTTGAAGGATATCTGATAAGTACCGACAAGTTTTACACTTTAAGATTAAGTATTTTAATTAAATCTCTGTCGGACTCTGCTTGATTTTTTGGAGCAAAGGATTAAGGCTCTTTCGACAAGACGACTGGCGGCTTTAAAATCCGGATAGAAACAACAGCGCGAAATCAAGCGCTTTTNCAATTTTTAAGTGCTGAAATAAAAATTAACAGTGGAATTCTGGTCCTGTTTTGTTAAGTAAATATCTTTAAATTGCAACAATAGATAATAGGTACTGTTACGATATTGACATAAAATGAAAATGGAAATTTATATTCATTAATTAATTAAGAACTCAACATTTCTACAAATCAGAAAAGAAAAAGAAAACCGAAGCAATACCCATTTCCTCTTTAATACCTCTAAAAGGGTCCTACTAAGATTTTCATTTTAAAATTTCAAGTTTGCCGAGTCGTTTCTTACAAAGAACTAGGTTTAGCTTTTTCCTCCTTTCCAATAAACTTTTCAATGTTATACAATGCTATAAAATCAATTCCACCCTCTTCCATGCTGGCTTTACCGATAATCTGTAATTGGATAGCAACCTTGTTAGCTAATTGCTAAGATCGATAAGTATGCTACAGAAAAAAGTGAAAACATGGAAAACTGAGTAGCTCAGGAAGAGAGGTAGTTAACGATGCCTCTGGGATATCAAAATAATCTACCTTCGCTTGCTTGTGTAGGTAAGTATAGCAAACGCCTTCATAAAAGTAGGTCGTCCTTTTTTATATTTTTTCCTCGTAAGAGCAAAATGGAACAGGACTTCCGAAAGGGAATTACCTTAGGTGGTAAATGTTTGTCACTAGACCTTAACTTAATGTTATGTACATAATACATATACCTATACCTACACTTTCCCTGCAATAGCTACAGTATTTATAGACACAATACAACTTCGTAAGAATTTCACGGGTTTCCAGAAAATGACTGTCCCAATATTTCAGCTTAACAGCCATAAATGTCATGATCCTTATCAACTTTGGTACGGAGAATTTCAGAAATTACGTTTAAAAGACTTGGAGGAGTGGTAATTTTTATACCTAATGTAAAAATCCCACGGAGTTTAAGGAACCCACGCACATTTCTACACGTAATAGAGATTACAAAAAATGCCTCTAAGTATTAGGCAACACTGATGATAATTCCCTTTTAAACCGTCATTTGTATTCTCCACTTGTAGGAAGATTAGAGGAGGAACACAAAATAACTGCCCTCAGAAGGTATTTGCATATATTGATCTGAAAATGTTTAAGATTTCTCCGACTAAAAACCGCTGCGCCGCTTAGGCATGCAAATACGTATGTACGATGATATTAAACGTTTATTATACGTAGACGGATACATTATTTATTTGATTCGGAACATATATATATAATTGATTTTTCGTTTAGGGTACTTATAATATAAATAAGAAGAATAATAAATAAGAATTTATACTTACGTCTTTGATCACCTTCGGGCTTTTATCTAACGAATTACACAATATGAAACGGGAAAGTTAAGACTTTTTCGCGTTTACTTTTCTGGGAGGAACAAATAGATTGTAGGGCAAAATTGATGAGAAAATTAACATTGATATCGTTATCTGTTATAACCATCTGTTTCCAACTTTTAAAAGTTCATACAATTCATTGTCGTATATGTAATAAGTATATCAAAACAGAAACGCATTGCGTAAAATGACTAAGAGGGTATGTAGATGCTCAGAAATATCATTAATGATGCTTCAATGGTCATTAAAATTGACGCGTTAGATTTATTCAGACCCTAACGAAATAATTTCTACAGTTTTTTAGTACCAAAGTCTATTAATCTCTTTATGGCCCATTTGAACTCGACCCCCGTTTGACCGTCGCTGCGTAATGCCTCTATATATCTACCTTTGTTCGCCAATGAAATTACCCGCCCACGTTTACGAAAGCGCAATTCATTTGTTCACGGGGAAAGTTTCTTAAACTTCATAGCACCTTGCAAAAAGAAGGTGAAATAGTAGAAGGAAGAAAGAGAGAGAGAGATAGAGAGAAAGGGAGCGAGCAAATTACGAAAGCCTGGTACAAAACAAGACCGAAAGTTTATTCCTATCTGGCAACCCGTACATTATTAAAATACAGTTGCTAACTTTGTCGCATTTAAAGGGGGCACAAAAAAATATCGCATGCATAATGCAAAGCTCATCGTTAAACTTGTTCCAAAGCGCTGCAGTCGGCAAGAACATTTACTAGGTCAAGTAGAGAGAGGGGACGGGCTGCCTACCAACAAGAAATGAGAATATTCACGATGAATGTTTGCTAAAAAGTTCCCCAGCAGTCATTTTTAAAAATATTACGCTAGTTATGAATGATATCCAAAGAAAGCTATGAGACAACGTCCGATTAACAAATAACCATAAAACATTACATGTAAACTCGACTATACCTTATAGTATTAAATTAAATTAAATTAAGCTCAGGGATTGTCTCACAATAGTAAACTCTATGTACATTTTATTAGAGCATCATCAGGAGAAAATTCAATGCTTGCATCTAATCAGTAAAAGTTTTTTTTTTAATTTATTTATCTTGTACTTAATAAAAATAGGTATAGACAACCCTATATAAAATTTTTCAGTCTCTCTCCAGTCTCTCAGAGTTTTCCATTCAATTTTTAAGTGCTGAAATAAAAATTAACAGTGGAATTCTGGTCCTGTTTTGTTAAGTAAATATCTTTAAATTGCAACAATAGATAATAGGTACTGTTACGATATTGACATAAAATGAAAATGGAAATTTATATTCATTAATTAATTAAGAACTCAACATTTCTACAAATCAGAAAAGAAAAAGAAAACCGAAGCAATACCCATTTCCTCTTTAATACCTCTAAAAGGGTCCTACTAAGATTTTCATTTTAAAATTTCAAGTTTGCCGAGTCGTTTCTTACAAAGAACTAGGTTTAGCTTTTTCCTCCTTTCCAATAAACTTTTCAATGTTATACAATGCTATAAAATCAATTCCACCCTCTTCCATGCTGGCTTTACCGATAATCTGTAATTGGATAGCAACCTTGTTAGCTAATTGCTAAGATCGATAAGTATGCTACAGAAAAAAGTGAAAACATGGAAAACTGAGTAGCTCAGGAAGAGAGGTAGTTAACGATGCCTCTGGGATATCAAAATAATCTACCTTCGCTTGCTTGTGTAGGTAAGTATAGCAAACGCCTTCATAAAAGTAGGTCGTCCTTTTTTATATTTTTTCCTCGTAAGAGCAAAATGGAACAGGACTTCCGAAAGGGAATTACCTTAGGTGGTAAATGTTTGTCACTAGACCTTAACTTAATGTTATGTACATAATACATATACCTATACCTACACTTTCCCTGCAATAGCTACAGTATTTATAGACACAATACAACTTCGTAAGAATTTCACGGGTTTCCAGAAAATGACTGTCCCAATATTTCAGCTTAACAGCCATAAATGTCATGATCCTTATCAACTTTGGTACGGAGAATTTCAGAAATTACGTTTAAAAGACTTGGAGGAGTGGTAATTTTTATACCTAATGTAAAAATCCCACGGAGTTTAAGGAACCCACGCACATTTCTACACGTAATAGAGATTACAAAAAATGCCTCTAAGTATTAGGCAACACTGATGATAATTCCCTTTTAAACCGTCATTTGTATTCTCCACTTGTAGGAAGATTAGAGGAGGAACACAAAATAACTGCCCTCAGAAGGTATTTGCATATATTGATCTGAAAATGTTTAAGATTTCTCCGACTAAAAACCGCTGCGCCGCTTAGGCATGCAAATACGTATGTACGATGATATTAAACGTTTATTATACGTAGACGGATACATTATTTATTTGATTCGGAACATATATATATAATTGATTTTTCGTTTAGGGTACTTATAATATAAATAAGAAGAATAATAAATAAGAATTTATACTTACGTCTTTGATCACCTTCGGGCTTTTATCTAACGAATTACACAATATGAAACGGGAAAGTTAAGACTTTTTCGCGTTTACTTTTCTGGGAGGAACAAATAGATTGTAGGGCAAAATTGATGAGAAAATTAACATTGATATCGTTATCTGTTATAACCATCTGTTTCCAACTTTTAAAAGTTCATACAATTCATTGTCGTATATGTAATAAGTATATCAAAACAGAAACGCATTGCGTAAAATGACTAAGAGGGTATGTAGATGCTCAGAAATATCATTAATGATGCTTCAATGGTCATTAAAATTGACGCGTTAGATTTATTCAGACCCTAACGAAATAATTTCTACAGTTTTTTAGTACCAAAGTCTATTAATCNAAGCCAAGTTTTTGCTTCAACTGTATTTTTTCCCTTCAAAAAGCAATATTTTATCAACACGCGAAATTCCTTTTTATCCATTTTTTTCACAATAACAAAAGTTGCTTCACTAAAAATGCTATAATTCACAAACTAATGATCCGACAGCCGTCAAATTTATAGACGCGTCTTTTGAAGGTTAGGACTAACTGAAAATCATATGGATTTAGTTCTGGTGCCGCTATCTATATATCAGGCCGGGGACTTTTCAATTGACCCTAGTATTAAGGATTAAGGACAGTATGAAAGTTGGTTGAAAGAACCTCATGCATGATCGTCTATCGAAGAAAAGTGTTCTTTTTTTTAAAATAAAAGAATATGCAAGGTCCAAAAGCTTTCTTTAATGGCCAAATTTTTCTAAACTACGTTTCAAGTGATCTGACAAAGTTTTGAGGCAAGATGGCTTCTTGTAGACTCAGCTTACTGATTTAATTATTGAAAAGCTTCTATTCAATAAACGTAGAAAAGGAGAGGAAAGGTAGAGAAAATGGTTGGCAAAATGTATCTTAGGGCACAAAAGCAGGATCAGTAGATCCTTGTAGTAGCAACGTTTCCCTTCAGCTAACTCATAAATAATTTTGTGGTTGAAGAAGATGCTTTTTTAAAAAAAGAGATATCGCTAAGCAAACCTGTGAAATAATTAGGTGACGGTTTCAAAGGACTCATTCTTTCAAAGCATTAAGTGCTAGAAATAAAGGACGAGGGGGTTTTATAATGTACACAGTAATCATAAATGAAAGCAGAGGCGAAAGGGAAATACATCGTTTGTTAACGACATCTAAAAAAAGTATTAGCCCAGCAATTTTCTTTGCATCTTCATCATAATTATTCAAATGTGGATATCATAAAATAGGTAGTGGCTTTAATGCAATCATGAGTACAATGAAAAGTAAAAAGTTTCTTTAATAACATAAGTATCCACATCTGTTTAGTTAGGTAAGTCAAGCCAAATTGCATTTTTCTTCTGTATAAGTCAAATGCAAATTCTAACGCTTGTAATGTTTCACAAACGAGACAAAGGGATGTAATTTTGTATGCATAGAAAGCAGATCGTTTTTATACTTCAAAATTTTTGCTTTTTGTCCGACTTTTCTCATAGGCAAGTACGATTTAAAACGCCAGAAGTTCAGAAGCTACCGCCATAAATCTGTCGTGCTATCCCCTACTTTGCTTGGCCAAAGCCCGAAGTTTAAACCACGGAAATAGGGTTCAGACAATCCATGTCACCATTTTACTTAGTATTCACATAAAATATTGTTATCTAAATCTGACCGCTAACTGCCCTTGCTTTGACCTAACCCCGTTTCTTTTTCTTTTTAATATTTCTTCTAATTAATAAATTGTAATTTTGTTTTGAAAATAATATAAGGAGCTCTTCTTTATAAAAACTAGTAAGTAAGTAAAGTAATTAAATCTCTTACAATTGTTTTGTCTTTGCTTTAACAAATAGACATTGTAATGGAACAAAGCTTTGATGTCAAGGATCTATTTCGAAATATTTATTTTATTTTTTTAAAGTGTAGAGGGTGGCGCCGTACGGGTGCGAAATATGAACTGCTGGAGGACTAGAGGTAGACCTAGATTGGATTATTGTTCGCAAATAGTTAAGGATATGGGTTGTTCTGGTTTTAGGGAAATGTGAACATTAGCTTAGGATAGGAACGAGTGGAAGCGCGTGATTAACTAGTCTTAGAACTGACGATGATGATGAAAGTTATCTGGATTATGGGGTTATTCGAGGAAGAACATCTAAAATACCTACTTAGAATGATAGCCTGTAAAGTTTTTTTGATAATAATTTCTGGGAAATTGCTCTGACAGAGGAGGAAAAAAGCGTGTGAAAAGCTTTCCTGCAAACCATAACATTGTTTATGTTTTGCTTCCATTAGGTCTTGTGATGTTTTCCTCTTTTAGCTTCCGAGGTGCCACAAGTTTCAAACAGACCTCTATAAATCTGCTCTGCAACGACCTGAGTTTCGCTTGGGATTCCCCAAGTCGACTCGAGCTTTCGAACTTTCCGCCGCTTCCGGTTGGGGTGCTCGCATAAAACATCGTCGGTAAAGAGCCCCGAACGGCTTGTTTTTCACGCTCAGCTTAGAAACGTGGTGTTCCGACAACACTTACTTTTATGAAAATTCACGCTCGTCTGCCGTAATATAGAATAGGGAGCAGCAGGGCACGAGCAAAGAAGATGTCTTGTGGTGATGGTGGCAGATGCGTTGCTATTCCACGATTCTAAAATCGATCTGATTTCTGTTTGTTCCGCGAAATGGTTCACCTACTTACTAAAACATTTTAAAGCAGGCGGTCACAGCTTGAAGCAAAAAATTGACGCGTACCAAACTGAATGAGAATGAGTAGATAGATTTACTTTAAAGTAAATCCTGTGTGTTACTCATATTTTAATTCTGCAGCTTCTTCTAACATATGACCATGATAAGGGTGACTATCGAACTATAGATAAAGCTACAAAACAATTGCAACGCGTTACTGTGGTATTATATGAACTACTTTACTCTACTTGTTCATCGTGAAGGTAAGCGTACCTACTACTAAATATTTAAACAAAAAAGAACCTAAATTGTAACATCAGACTCGTATACATTTACGGAAGCAAACATTGTTCCACCGGAAATTCCTGGTGACAATGTTAGTAGTTAGAAATTCTGGGGTAAGTAAATTTTACTTCATAATGACTTGGTTTAACAATGTTTCAAGAAGGTTCCTTATAAAGCATGAGTTACCGAATTATGTGAAATTTATTTCGTACACAGTGAAAGCAGCAGGACCAGTATGTAAACAGGAACTTACGATTAGATGAACTCGGAAACTGGTTAATGTCTAAGTTAAGAACAATAAAACGAAAGCCGTTGCAGTATATTTTACATATACCTCCAGAGGACATAAATCTCTTATGTTCTGGGATTCGTCTACGAGAAATAGCTAGGTATTACGTCGTAATATTTTATGCATTCAAAACAAAATTCAATAACACGTAGATCCATACTCAAGTAGAATTAAAATGCAGATGAACTAAAAATAGAATTCCAATGGAATTAGTTGGTTCAGCAGTTTTTATTTATTTTCTATACTCGGTAGAGTTTTAGAATTATTAGATCTTCTCTAAGGATAATGCAATGTTATTTAAAATATTCTATTTTCGTTGTCGTACTGTTGTATATTTTACAGTGCTATGTAGGCATGTTTGTTTCCACCAAACGAAGTCCTTGAAGTGACCTCTGGTTTTTTATTTTACTGTCGGCAAACAACGATAGTTGCTTTCGTAGGATTACACGTTACGAAGTCTTATCTCTCCTTCCACGGGCATGTCGAAATGTATTAGTAACAATCTTACAAGTCAAGGCCAGTAGTGAAAGATGTGAATTCAGGACAGAGACATGTGACCGTTTTTGGTTAGAAATAGGTACAATAATAAATAATTTATTGTACTTAACGTTAAAGGTAACGATTAATAAATACCTTTGTTAACTCTCGGACGGGTTTTCTGACTTTATCTGTTTAGGTGCCTCGCGTTAGTGAAACTTAATAAACTAGAAATAGATTTATTGTTTGCAATACTTTTGGTGATGAAAATCTGTTTTCGGTCTCCCATTAGTGCATATTGTCATAGATATCTACGTGATGCTGGTCTGGTGAGTCTAAAGTATTTGTCCTTATAGTAAAGCAGGGATACAAATGAAACTTTTTCCATCATGTTTCGTTTAAATGAATGGCTTGTACGTTCGTTATATTTGATAAATAGAGCTTACGTTTTGTTGTAAGCAAATGTAACGTTAAAGTAGACAGTTACCTACCTACAATTAGTTTAAATAATGTTAGCAACTTTAATGGCTGGTAGGTAATCTGAGTTTTTTAAATATTTCAGAAATGATTGACTCGAATTACCACTTGACACAAGATCACGAATTAAAGAAAAAAGGATAATCTACTTTTCATAAACAGAAAACGAAAAGCTAGCACGGGAATTCCGCGAGGTATTAATTAAAAGAGGTCTGAACAAATTGCTGTCATGAAAGGTAATTTTTCCTCGAAACATTTAATTATAACGACTTCGTGAGAGTACCTAATCCGTTCATTCGTTCGGTGCAAATTTAAACCGAAACTGCACCAACTATATAACTATATTTAAACTTAATTTTGCAGAACAACGCGGATGTCATAAATGAAGGTTTTCGGGTCGGAAAATGAAATTAAATTTTTATGTGCTCGCGAATTTCGTTCGTTCTAGGTACCTACGTAATACTTACAACAATTTCAACACATCTACCTCATCGGGAAACTCGTTAGATAGCACGTTAAAATGTTATTTATCGCCAATGTCTCTGTAGAAAATCAAAAATTTCGTCGACAAACTCAAACGGTCCCGAAGTAGGCAGCACGGTATTTAAACTTTAAACTTTACACATATGAATTATTTAACCTGTAATTCAGTTAGTTACAACTCTCCATTTATTTCGTCCCTATATTCTGATACTTATAAATAATTCACAGCACTTGAAGCTTCACTTGCATTTTACAAATTTTATATGGTTTTTTAAAATTTTGATAAAACTACATTCTATATACGTACATGTGCCATATTGCAGCTATATAACTACAATATTCTTCTAACAGCATATTTTCTATTGTTATTAGCAATAAACGTTATTAAATATCATGGAGTTTGGTGAAAACCGCATCAAAATCGGTTAAGAAACAGTAATGTTACCTTTTAGGTAAGAAATTAAGACTTTAAAGGCGCCTGGCGCCTAAATATTAGCAAAAAGAAGTTTGTTTACATTTGGGACCGCAAGGACATTCCAACGCGAGACAGGTGTAATTTGACCTAGTTTCTCAGAAGCTACAATGATGGCCGCCAGCGTATTAGCCAATCAGACGCATCGGTGTGTATTTAAACAATAGCTCTGCATTCGTGAGTCAGTAATCTGCGGTGCATAGGTAGAGTGTACATCGTTGCATCAAATATGAGGTTATAAATACGTAAAAATACGTCAAAGTTGTTTACAAGTTTTAATTTCTAAAAATTTAGTTTGAAAATTACTTTATTTAGTATAAATATATAAATAAACGATAGAACTAATACCTAATCCACAATTGCACGCTAGGCTACTTATATATCGACTACGAATAATTTTCCCTCCTTCATTTTGATGGACCCCAATTTCATTTATAATATTAGGGGTGATAATCTGATAATATTAGATACACTTTTTTGTGTTTTTAGATAGGTACATAACGTATAACTATTGTTTTAGCATAATTTCTGGCATTTTTAAGTAAGATTCTTAGTGTTAATTACCCTTTACAATATAATAAACGTACAGAATTGCTGGGTGCATTAATATTGTGAAAAGGATATAGGTTAATTCAGTTGGACTATTCTAACCAGTCAAAACTGTATCCCATTCTATATTCAAACAGAAGGAACATTAAAAATACGTTGTTAAAGGTTCATTATAAAAGAAACGTTGCGACGGAAGATGAAAAACACAAGTGTCCTTCTTCCCGTATAAATACTTGGTATTAGGTAGTAGGTATTTCGTTGAAGCATAATTTCGTTTAATTCAAGTTCGAGTACAATGGAAGTGTAGTAGAAGAGAAAAATGGTTAGTCTTTCAAGTGGCGTAGATTGCCAGGCGTCACTGAAATTTTCAGTAGAACCAGCACGACAGCATTTAATTAGGTGAAGTTCTGCATGGCAGTGTCGCGGAAATTACGTTAAAAGCATTTCCGGCAAATTTGATGGAAACAGAATTGAAAACCTATAGACGCTGACTGTTTGAAAAGTTTAACTTATGAGAAAAGTTTCGCGAAAGATCTAATTCGTTCGGCACCTCAATAGAAATTATTTTAAAACAAATGAAATAACCTTAGAAACCTAATTAACTTACCGAATATGTACCTTCCTACTTTATATATGTACATAAAAATCGAAATTTTTATACTACCTATATTTAACCCACAACAATTTCTGTGTGTTATGTATGTAACACACCCAAAGAAAGAACACTATTGGAATTATTTGAATTATTTCTTGTTCGTTCCTCAGCTGATATTTTTTAACGTAATCGAGTTGTTTGTTTTATTTAAATAATTGCTTTAGTTACTTTGTTATGTAGGATTTTATAATTTATTTCAATACCGTACTGCTTAATAAACACGGGGTAAATGTGTCAGTTCCACAACAAAATTCAAATTATTATTGACATACTACCTAATTGAGAATGAATTTGAGAGATATTTTTAAAAAATTTGAAGGAAGTTGATAGACCGGAATAATCGATAGTGAAAGCTCATCTGTGTATACGATCAGTACCCCAAGCGGACGTCAAACTGGCGGCGACTAGAAACTTTTGAGACTTGGCGACGATGTCGACGACAGTTGGCAGAACAAATTCATTCGCGTGGGCTTAAAAGAAGTATTACGGCCGTTAGAACGACAGTCAGCTTTATTGCCTTGGTCCGATTTCAAGTCTAAATTTTCACTTTAAATATTGATTATTGATGGCTTTCTTTTGCCGGGAAAATAAGGCAATGAGTCATCCGAAACTCACCGTTTGCATTTGCTGATCCAAACCCATAAATTCTCACCAGCACAAACAACACTTTCTTCGTTTAGTGAAAAGACAAATGAGCTAAAATCGTTCGACCGTATCTTAAGTTTTTATTATAGATGTCTACCTTTCCTTTTCTTTTAATCTACCCATTGATTTGCTTTTAGTTATTTAAAATATTTCCCTTCAAGTGTTTCAAGAACGAGTTAAAAACCTTTTTGAAAGTTTTGGTTGTATGCTATTTATGCCTACATTTAATCAATTAGGTCAAATAAATAAGAAATGTTTTGATTTTATATATTTTAATTGATATAGATTCTTAATTAAACGAGCATCACTATCTGGTGTTAATTACGTATCTGCGATAAAAAAACGGGTAGGTACTTATTACCCTCTTTTAATTTAAAATTTGGCAACGACTTGTAAGGCAGCATCTGTTTTAGATTAAAGAGAAAAATGTACTTGTGTTGTTACTTCGTTACCTGTTATTAGCCGTACGTTAAGTTTTTGTTTCCTAGCGTGGCATTTTTGCCTGGCAGTCCGAACAAATAACGACTCTGCTGGTGTTGCACGGATATTACACCGCAGAATTATTTTCTCCTGGGGTATTGCAGAAAACAAATTTCACGGCGATCTTGGCATGCGACGGTGACGCTTGTAAAGTAGGATTACTATAACGAAAAAATGTGCTCATTACTTAATGTCTGAGATTCATTTCACAGACGAGCAAATATCAAAATTTAATTAAGGAACAATTTTAATAGAAAATGAGTTTTGTTTAATTTTTGACTCGAAATTGTTTTCTTATGATTTACAAAATAATAATTCAAGTTTGTGGATGATTGCAACAGTTAGTAGGATAGCACTTGCATTTTTACGTTTGTTAGTGTTTTTAAAAGAAATCCGCAGAGAAGGTACAAATCTTAAGTGAACTTGGGAAACATATTATACATCAGTGAGAGAGGGAGGGATTTTGTATCGTATAAATTTCCATCTTTTATATATTGTGTTGAAAGGGAGAAAATATATCAAAAGAAACGAAGGAAATATAATACCCTTGTTAGCACATGTCACATGAACAGAGTTATCAAAATACCACTGTAACATAAATGGGAGGTTCTCTAGCAGAAATAACGATTCCAAACTCGCTAACAAGCTGGGTAATAGTGCAACTTACTTCCAACATCCTACAAAACAACTTTAATAGCACAAAGCGACAAGTACGACGCTGGAAACTATGTATACAGTTGCTTTTTGTACTGTCATACAGACATACATATGTACCACTATAATTTTATTTGTAATGTCAACGCGAAAGTTCAATTTAGGTGAAAGCTATAAAAAGGTAAGAGAGCTTTAGAACAGCAGCTTTTTAATTAGGTATACATATATATCCAGTTTTTTTGTTGATGCTGAAGTATTAAAGTCATGTAAATAGTAGATAGAGATAATCCTTGACTCATACGAGGGTGGATTGATAAGTTTCCGGCCTGACCAAGAAAAACAAGGTTTTTAAAAATTTTTTTTTTTTATTTCTCAACATAATCTCCTCCAAGGCTGATACATTTCTCATAGCGGTGTTCCAGTCTATTAATNCAGTCTCTGTATGAGAGACTCGAACGATAAAATTGTTAATTCAGAGATTCGAGTCTCTCACCGAGAGACTGAATGAATAAAACTGCAAAATTGAGAGACTCGAGTCTCTCGTAGAAAGACTGAGATCTCTGAAATATGTTGAACTTAGAAAACGTTAACCATGTTTATCGAGACACCACTTATTGAGAGATTCGAGTCTCTCGTTCAGAGATTCGCGTCTCCCGTTCAGAGATTCGCGTCTCCCGTTCAGAGATTCGAGTCTCTCGTTCAGAGACTGGATACGAAATGAGGATCTTTCTATGAGCGACTCGAGTCTCTCGTTCGGAGACGCTAAACAGTTTTTTTGACAGTTTCTCGACAGTCTCTCTCAGCGACACCAGAGAGACTCGATGAGAGACGGAGACTCTAAGCTCGCTTTCAGAGACTCTGAGAGACTGAATACTTTTATCTCGGGAAAACTATACACTTTATACACTAAATTTTTAAAAAAATGATTTTAAACCATAAATTCTATCTCCTGTTATTCCATAAATTTATGAGTTAAACGAACCTGTAATGTTCATTTATTGCACTAATACGTTTCTAGACAATTGAAAATTTATTCAGATTATCTGATGATCTAATGAATAGCATTCGCTTTAAATAGGCAGTATACCATAACGCCACCATACGACAACATGAATGGGGTCGATTTTGAATACGATTCCAATTTGACGCAACAACCCTGATATGAACGTCGTAAAATATGTATCTAAGGAAAAAGATGCTTGGTTTAAAACTGCGCTTTTATTCTGTATTGTTCTCAAGAGGGCACCATCTCCCGATACCGTTTGCGCAATTTTTCCTTATATTGGTACAGTTACGTGTTCGCTGAGGTAGAAGTGTCGTATATTGCACGACAAAAATGGCTCATTCGGAATACACAATGCTTCTTCTGTTACACGTCTCTGATCATATCACACCGCCCATCCTCGTACCATATTTTCCAATACAATAATAAAGTTTACGAATGAATATACCAATTAAATGAAGCAAGTAAATTCTGTAGAGAAGTATTCGAAATATTGTGCGATATAAATATAGGTGACTTACAACTTATATCAAAAAAATGTTTCAGATATTACACTGTAGAATTTTAACGTGAAAAGTAATTTTTAAATATATGCACTTTTTGTATCTCGTAGAGTTCGAAATAATTTTGAAGTATTTCATTGTGACTTCAGGAAATTTAAGCAGCAACATCGAGATTTTTAAATCGTGCTTTAGTGCATATATTTAATACATATTTGCATAAGTATGAGTGTGCCGGTACATTTTATCGATTTCGTCGTTGAAAACTGACGATGTAATTGAATTTGACTGAATACCTATGTGGAGCTGGAAAAATGCGCCGCATTCGTAGTCGGATTTAACACCTTGAGCGTAATCTGTAAACGGCCAGTTGAGAGAGCTTTGATATGAAGCTTCTAAACGATAGAGCTGGCCGGGTCGCTTCGTATCGACGTGACGTGCGCTTCGTCGCTTCGCATCGCTACGCGTCGCATCTCAGAATTTATTTAAGTGCACCGTAGCGTACGCTGTTCTTCCCGTACACAACGTTCCGATGCGCTCGATTGATTTATAGGATTTTCATAAAGACCATCTGAGCGTGACGACGGCGATGGTTTTAAACGTATCTTTATTGTGGTAACCGCGACAAATGCGACACCTATCCAACTTTTTCCAGCCGGCGTCGCGACGCACTCGTACGTACGTGTATTATATATATCGCACACAGCTAGCCGAATCGATTAACGAATTTGTGCTAAACGAATGAATTTTAGTTAAAGTATCAAAATAATTAAACGATTTAATAAGCTTAAGCGCTAAAAACGTGTTTTCTGCGTAATAGAGATTAAGCTTTAGACGCGGCAGTGATTAAATTTTAAAAATTTAATAGTAAATTTTAAAATCCAATTGAATCGTAACTGCCTTCCGGGAATAGGAATTTAAGATCGTAGTCGGGTTTTAATCTGCACATAAAATTCCTGTAGCTATAGACGTGTTTGTAGCAATCCGAAAAGTAATGTACAACAACATTTTGAACTAACGATAAGTCGTTCAATAAATAATTTGACCGCTTACAGTTTCCCTCTAAAATTATTATAAGATACCATCGGTTTAGGATTGACTTTATATTAGGTACTGTTTCTATATCAATAGGTACCATAATAACAAAAGAACTATTTTCATTTAGATAAATCTTAACGAATATTCGATTACCTCTATAGTAATAATTCTTTTTGAAAAAAGAATATGCACAATGTTAGATTTTCTGTTTTTCGAGTTGAAATAATGGGACCGAAATTCAATTTGCTTCCCAAAGCTTTCCGAAACGTCCTCTCCAAGAGTTGAATATCCCCCATGGTGAAAGAGAAGCAGCGATTATCCTAAAAGCATCTGGAGGTAATCCGCAACGGAGCAAAACGTGTCTGATAGATTCCTTCTTTTCTATTAGGTTAACAAACGAGCGAAGTTTTAAAGACTACGGCTTTAGGAAGACGTATATTCTATACCACTTAACGTATACCATTATTTTTTTATTATAATCACCAACATTTTCCAGTTTTTGAATTTAATTCGTGTTGAATAGGCTAAAATTCGTCAGAGACATTTACTTGATGTAAAATATAAAAACGTCACATTTTGGCGGGTCCGTTTGCCTCATCCAGGAATACTATCTGGAATTTCTGGAAACACCGTCTTATGCACCAAGGACTGCTCTTTCCGATAGATAAAACGAATTTTATATTAAACGCGAATTAAGGTAGAAATCGCACCCCAAATTGGAGCCTACTTTCGGTAAAGTATAAAAACGTCACACTTTAGGTGCCGGTTTCGCTCCTACAGGAATACAATCTGGAATTTCTGGACAGACAGTCTTATGCGCCAAGGACTGCTCTTTCTGACAGATAAAACGAGTTTTATATTAAGCGCGAATTACCGTCGGAATCGCACCCCAAATTGGAGCCTACTTTCGGTAAAGTATAAAAACGTCACATTTTAGGGGCCGGTATGGCTCCTACAGGAATACCATCTGGAATTTCTGGACACACCGTCTTATGCGCCAAGGACTGCTCTTTCTGATAGATAAAACGAATTTTATATTAAACGCGAATTAACGTCGGAATCGTACCCCAAAGTGGCGCCTACTTTCGGTAAATTATAAAAGCGTCATATTTTGGTGAGCCGGTTTGACTTGATTAACATTAAAATTACAATTTTATGAAAGGACACTTTTTTAAAAGCTTCCCTATACCAATAGATATTCAACAAATTGAGATGTTGATATTGTTAAAAAGTAATAAATTTTAAAACTCATAAATACAAACGTAAAATTGCTAGATATGTACGTATTATGGTTATTTGACTGAGGGCACAAACATGTACGAATTGTAATTAGGAAAACTTTGTACTTTGTATCGTAAACTTTAGTAGAAATTGCGTAGGTAGATGAGAAACAGAGAATATTTCATTTAGCTACTTTATTTAGCTCGTAGCAAGAAAAACAGAAATTGTAAACAGCTCCTTTCGAAATTATATTTTCTACCATAAAATTGCGCCAAGTGCGAACGAAACAGCTGCTTGGTAAAAGATTAATTTAAATCTTTCCACTGCGATACTCTGTCCTTTCGCGTGAGCAGATAGTACGCGGCGGTGATCGCGTTTCCTTCGATTATAACGTGATTAATTTTTTCCGACGTTACATAGTAATACTCGCTCGACAACACTTCAGCCGGCTGCTTCTTATTAAAAGTTCTTGTTTCTTCTTCGGTTATAAACAAAAATGAATTGTGTAATACGATTAGTAATAATTTTACGGATCTTATCGTTGGTTATCATTACGATTACATTTTCTATTCTCACGTCAATATTTATTTACTATACAGAAGTATAAATAGAACTGAAATTTCGCCAGCATATTCTAACAGGTCAATTAAAAAGTCCCCGGCCTAAANACTTGCTCGCACGAAATTTGATTCCTTACAGCTGCTATATTAAGATTAAATTCCGCTAGTCCCCAAGCAGAAATTTCCTTTAAAACACGTTCGCTATGTTGCTTACTGCTTCTACGCGATAATTCCATAAGGGAAGTTGTTTTTAAATGTGATCGTGAAATTACGTTTTACAAACTAATTCTGAATAACTCATTTTACTATCGTACTTTGTAGCAACAATTTTGCTTCGGTTATTTAATTTAACGTTGTTCTTGTGAATCCTGTAATTTACATAATAGCTGTGAGCTATTTTAACAATCGCAAAATCACATATCTACAGTAAAGTAAAAGTTGAGAACGAATAACAACAGAATCCTCTAGAATCACCCTTGACTACATTTAATAAAACATGTTAAACTGAGACTATTAAAAATACACATAAAATAATGCGTAAGAATTAAGAAGAAGTTTACTAGCATGAAATATTTCTTGCATCTAGAGGGATTTAGACAAAGTTTGAGGTCGGAACGACTAGTTATAAAAGTTAAATGACTTTCATAAGTGACGTATTGCTTTCTCCAAGCTGTTCCTGGCTTAAAGCTTAAGCGTAAGAACACTTCCTAAACTTTAAAGTTCGCGACAGTTCTGAACAGCAACTGATTCTCATTGCTTAATCTGTTTAAAATCTAATAATTCTTTGTATTCAGTCTGCATTTTTGTGAGAAAATTAGTATGGAAGCCTGGCATTTTGTAACAGCCAACGTCAATTGTTAGAAGCACAATTTCTAAGAAACCAGCTACAAATCGCACTTATGCTGATGCAGGAATAATTATTTTGTGTGTAGGAGTGTTTGTTTGGGATAATTATCGATCATTGGGAATTACCATTCTAGAAATAGCCTGAAGAATGACCAAACGAAAACCATCCTTTTGGTAAATGAATTTCAATTCAAATGTACCCGAGAGACATTACACCACACTTAACGAACATTTCTAAATTGAAAGTTTGCTACGTTGGCTTCGGTTTCCGTAACGGCGCTTATTAACGTTATCCACACCCCAACACCTTCCCCTCACTAAAATGACGCAATACTCGCCTCGTGCCTTGTTTACGTAGCTATCTTTAGTCGCGTTAAACTGCCTTGTAACGTCTTGTAATTACATATACCTGTGTGTTGTTAGATAGACATCCCTCTAACAAGTTCATCCACGAACTAATGTCGTTATAAGAACTGCTTAAGCGACGTGCAAGAAACTGACGGAAAACATCACATTAAACCTTAACACTCAGGCGAAACGTATATGCATAAAAACACACGTATTAGGTGTTCTGTAATATGTACCTACGATATATGCGATTACAAGGAAAATTTACACTTTGTAAAATAGTTTGTAGAGTAATTAATTTCAAACTAAATCTTATGCGCATAGTAACATCATTATTTCTTACTTGAAGGATATCTGATAAGTACCGACAAGTTTTACACTTTAAGATTAAGTATTTTAATTAAATCTCTGTCGGACTCTGCTTGATTTTTTGGAGCAAAGGATTAAGGCTCTTTCGACAAGACGACTGGCGGCTTTAAAATCCGGATAGAAACAACAGCGCGAAATCAAGCGCTTTTCTTCTACTTCAATTCAAATCATTAACACATGACGTTCGCTTCGGCATATCGTTATAACAACCCCATAATAATAGGGCGAAAGAATTGATCAATTTTTCCAACTATTCGCACAGGACCGGTCTTTTATCCTGTCGTCGACAGATCCTACGGTCATATCAGCGGTTTTGAGGTGGAGCAATAGTCAGACGAAGCGAATGAAGATTAAATTTTAACTGGTAACTCGAAACAGACCACGTGCACTACGCGCGTCAATTAATTAAAGCATTATAATTCCCATTGTTCCTCTTAATTGCGCGATCGTTAGCAAGGAAACGTCGAGTGGAGTTAACAGGGCGGCTGCTCCCCGCTTTCCGTCACTGAATTCGATAACAAGATGGATGGAAAGCTGCTCGAAATTGTTTTCAAAATTTAAATGAAAAACAACGAACACGAATGAAAAGACTACAACTGGCCGTACAAGCAAAGCATTTACGATTGAAATTTATTAAATGGCTTTCTAAAACATAATGTTTAATACAACACAAATCGTTTAACCTATGAAATTTTTAACCATCTAACCAATATACTCGTTTATAAGCTAGGATGCAAAATAAAGATGTTTATTAAAAATTTTCAATATTACACCGAATTCATTTCTGAATTTCGTTGTTATGTAAAGTTCGTTAGCTTATTTTCGTTTCCCATCTGCGCTGTAGTACAGAGATCAAAGCGTTCGGCAGCAACGGTCTCACTGAGACGAGCTGTAAACGGATTCCTTCTCCGTTCCCAGTCAAACGGAGTCGTCAAGGATAATGGCGAAGAGGACCATTTATTTAATCTAATTTAATTGACAGTCGCAAAGCAATTAAAAAAGGGTACGATCTGTCGTGGGGTGAACGGGAGAGACATTGAATGCAGATTGGATTCAGATTTCGGAAGAAGATTCATGAATGCTGCATGTATCACCACCATCGCAGATGTGCTTCAGTGTAGTACCTATAGTTGATCTACTTATTGCTATTGAAGAAGATTTTTCTGAAACACTTTCCATACTTGGAAAAGGACAGGCAATTTTGAAATCACGACTATGCCAAGTCAATGGTAAAAAAGGCCCTACAGTTATTATTATAAATTTAATCTGCCTGAAGAAAGCGTTGTAATAAATCGGTTACTTATATATTTTTATCTACATTTACCGTTTCGTACGTTTCAAAGAACACAATTACAGAAATCCTACCTTCGGTAATTTTCTCTGAAATTCGATCAACAGCGGCTGCTGTTCAGAAACTATCCTTGTTAATATTCTAACTAATGTATGAACTACATCAAGATTGGTTGGTTAGGATACGTTTGTGAGCTAATTATTTATTAAACCCGCGTAACAAGATTTCGTATCAGTCGAATTCAGGAAATACCTTTAAGTACATTTTTCTTTGCCGGTATAGCCCAACTGTAACCTTTCATTTTATCCATTTGACGTCATGAATGTTTAAAATTCCTTGATTAGAAACGAGGCCCCTGATCGAGAATTCCGTTGACCTTTTCCAAATTTTATCGACAACAAGTCCTCAATAATTTAATCAGAAACCAAATTACATGTTACTGGAAATGTGTACGTATATCATGAAATTTAATTATTGTATCCCTGAGAATACGCACGATAATTTTGTTTCTTTAAGCAAATTAATTATGGTACACCTACACATGTCGTGTTGGTAAATATTCAAATTTACATGTAAGGCAAAGTTTACAGCTAAGCGGACCACATGTACTGTATGTTTATTTTTTTTTTTTGTTTTGAATTTTCTCAGCTACGCAGATGGAGCTTGAATTAAGTTCATTGGTAGCTTTACGTAATGTTCGTTCGCTGCTACTGATTAATACTTTTATGGTATTAAAAAAGGTTGATTTTTGTACTTCTAATAAATAAAATAAAGAATAACGTTAATAATAGGTACCTAGTAGCAAACAGAATTGAACAACTTACCATTATCGAGAGGATTTTTCTGTAATCTGTAACGACGTTCGCATGTTTCTTTCATGACCGGTAATGATAACCTTCCCCTCTAGGTCAACTCTGTAACAACACAAAATTGCGTTGGCTAAAAATTGATAAGTTTCTAAAAGTAAATAAAGTTACAGTTGAAATGCTACTATTTGTTTTTAGACTTTAATTCAATTGAATATTTTCTATGAATAGTTCGTTTTTAAATCGAAAATTTTTATTAATACGCTTGTTCATCTATTGTTAACTTCCTGTTTTAACTTTTCTCGCATAAGTACGTACAACCGATCGAGTGTAGAAAGTTCCTGATTTTTCTTTAAAGCATATGTACATAGTCTTAAATTTGTCACTACTCCAGTACTAAAGAAACGCATTTACCCCGTCCATTATTCATTACTCCTAAGCTTAGTTCATTTCCTCTCTGATGATGAATCTTTTCTCTCACGTAAAGTTCGCGTTCTACAGTGACACCAATACTCCTGCAATTTTCCGGGATACTATCAGGGAGGTACCTGTGCTTTTACAATCAACCTTGTATTGTAAATATGCTATAATATACAATTTTTTCCTCTAAAATATGATCTCCAGGGAAATGCTCTTTCAAATCAGTTCGTGAAAATTTTTAATTGAAAACCATCGAATGTGCATAAGCCAGTTGAATAAGATTTTAGTAGTACATAAATCGGAATTTGTTTATTTAAAATTGGATACTTATAAGAAGTGGTCAAGTCCATATTGTTATACAATCGGGTATTGATGAAAAATAAATCCGTACTTGCAGCGCGTCCTTCGGGAAAATGTTGGAAGCTGAGGTACGACGGAAAACGGATACGGAAGCTACAGAATCGCATTGCTGGGAAATTTATACAGATGGCGCTGATAGGAAGGAAGTAGATTTAATCGATATTTGTCTCAGGGAAACAGAGCGTAACCGTAACCTACCAACCCCCTTGTTGGGAATTGTATCGTATATCCTATGCCCTCTTTCCGCGTGTAAAATGCTTATATAAAACATCCTCCCTCATTATTTCTTTATGAAAACTGAAGAAAAAATCCAGAAACTTTACGTCTTTGCCGAGCAAGACATTCTAAAATGTATCCTAAAAGGATGACACCTCTCCTCTCCTGTTGCTTATATGTATGTATTGTACATGACATACGTATTATCACACTCATTATAAATGCATTATAAAAATTAATATATAATCCACTATAGTACAATTCTAGTTCTGTAATACAATTTTCACGATAATACACAGTTCGTTTTATAATTATCCTTGCAATTGATGGCCTATACAAGTATATACAATCTAACACTTTATTGAAATTTAGTTAAGAAAACCAACAAAACAAAAGTTGAACTTGAAAATACTTATGTTAAGTAATACAATTTTTAAGTGCTGAAATAAAAATTAACAGTGGAATTCTGGTCCTGTTTTGTTAAGTAAATATCTTTAAATTGCAACAATAGATAATAGGTACTGTTACGATATTGACATAAAATGAAAATGGAAATTTATATTCATTAATTAATTAAGAACTCAACATTTCTACAAATCAGAAAAGAAAAAGAAAACCGAAGCAATACCCATTTCCTCTTTAATACCTCTAAAAGGGTCCTACTAAGATTTTCATTTTAAAATTTCAAGTTTGCCGAGTCGTTTCTTACAAAGAACTAGGTTTAGCTTTTTCCTCCTTTCCAATAAACTTTTCAATGTTATACAATGCTATAAAATCAATTCCACCCTCTTCCATGCTGGCTTTACCGATAATCTGTAATTGGATAGCAACCTTGTTAGCTAATTGCTAAGATCGATAAGTATGCTACAGAAAAAAGTGAAAACATGGAAAACTGAGTAGCTCAGGAAGAGAGGTAGTTAACGATGCCTCTGGGATATCAAAATAATCTACCTTCGCTTGCTTGTGTAGGTAAGTATAGCAAACGCCTTCATAAAAGTAGGTCGTCCTTTTTTATATTTTTTCCTCGTAAGAGCAAAATGGAACAGGACTTCCGAAAGGGAATTACCTTAGGTGGTAAATGTTTGTCACTAGACCTTAACTTAATGTTATGTACATAATACATATACCTATACCTACACTTTCCCTGCAATAGCTACAGTATTTATAGACACAATACAACTTCGTAAGAATTTCACGGGTTTCCAGAAAATGACTGTCCCAATATTTCAGCTTAACAGCCATAAATGTCATGATCCTTATCAACTTTGGTACGGAGAATTTCAGAAATTACGTTTAAAAGACTTGGAGGAGTGGTAATTTTTATACCTAATGTAAAAATCCCACGGAGTTTAAGGAACCCACGCACATTTCTACACGTAATAGAGATTACAAAAAATGCCTCTAAGTATTAGGCAACACTGATGATAATTCCCTTTTAAACCGTCATTTGTATTCTCCACTTGTAGGAAGATTAGAGGAGGAACACAAAATAACTGCCCTCAGAAGGTATTTGCATATATTGATCTGAAAATGTTTAAGATTTCTCCGACTAAAAACCGCTGCGCCGCTTAGGCATGCAAATACGTATGTACGATGATATTAAACGTTTATTATACGTAGACGGATACATTATTTATTTGATTCGGAACATATATATATAATTGATTTTTCGTTTAGGGTACTTATAATATAAATAAGAAGAATAATAAATAAGAATTTATACTTACGTCTTTGATCACCTTCGGGCTTTTATCTAACGAATTACACAATATGAAACGGGAAANAACGAATTTTATATTAAACGCGAAATAACGACGGAATCGTACCGCAAAGTGGCGCCTACATTCGGTAAATTATAAAAACGTCACAATTTAGGGGCCGGTTTGGCTCCTACAGGAATAGAACTTGGAATTTCTGGACACACCGTCTTATGCATCAAGGACTGCTCTTTCGGATAGATAAAACGAATTTTATATTAAACGCGAATTAACGTAGAAATCGCACCCCAAATTGGAGCGTACTTTCGGTAAAGTATAAAAAGGTCACACTTTAGGGGCCGGTTTGGCTCCTACAGTAATACAATTTCGAATTTCTGGACACACCGTCTTATGCATCAAGGACTGCTCTTTCTGATAGATATAACGAATTTTATATTAAACGCGAAATAACGACGGAATCGTACCGCAAAGTGGCGCCTACTTTTGGAAAATTATAAAAACGTCACACTTTAGGGGCCGGTTTGGCTCCTACAGGAATACAATCTGGAATTTCTGGACACACCATCTTATGCATCAAGGACTGCTCTTTCCGATAGATAAAACGAATTTTATGTTAAACGCGAAATAACGACGGAATCGTACCGTAAATTGGCGCCTACTTTCGGTAAATTATAAAAACGTCACATTTTAGGGGCCGGTTTGGCTCCTACAGGAATACTATCTGGAATTTCTGGACACACCGTCTAATGCATCGAGGACTGCTCTTTCTGATAGATAAAACGAATTTTATATTAAACGCGAATTAACGTCGGAATCTTACCCCAAAGTGGCGCCTACTTTCGGTAAATTGTAAAAACGTCACACTTTAGGGGCCTGTTTGGCTCCTACAGGAATAAAACTTGGAATTTCTGGACACACCGTCTTATGCGCCAAGGACTGCTCTTTCTGATAGATAATACGAATTTTATATTAAACGCGAATTAACGTAGAAATCGCACCCCAAATTGGAGCCTACTTTCGGTAAAGTATAAAAACGTCACTTTTTGGGGGCCTGCTTGACTCCTACAGGAATACAATTTCGAATTTCTGGACACACCGTCTTATGCATAAAGGACTGCTCTTTCCGATAGATAAAACGAATATTATATTAAACGCGAATTAACGTAGAAATCGCACCCCAAATTGGAGCCTACTTTTGGTAAAGTATAAAAACGTCACATTTTAGGAGCCGGTTTGACTCCTACAGGAATACAATTTGGAATTTCTGGACACACCGTCTTATGCGCCAAGGACTGCTCTTTCTGATAGATAAACCGAATTTTATATTAAACGCGAATTAACGTAAGAATTGCACCCCAAATTGGAGCCTGTTTTCGGTAAAGTATAAAAACGTCACAATTTAGGTGCCGGTTTGGCTCCTACAGGAATACTATCTGGAATTTCTGGACACACCGTCTTATGCACCAAGGACTGCTCTTTCTGATAGATAAAACGAATTTTATATTAAACGCGAATTAACGTAAGAATTGCACCCCAAATTGGAGCCTGTTTTCGGTAAAGTATAAAAACGTCACAATTTAGGTGCCGGTTTGGCTCCTACAGGAATACTATCTGGAATTTCTGGACACACCGTCTTATGCATCAAGGACTGCTCTTTCTGATAGATAAAACGAATTTTATATTAAACGCGAAATAACGACGGAATCGTACCGTAAATTGGCGCCTACTTTCGGTAAATTATAAAAACGTCACATTTTAGGGGCCGGTTTGGCTCCTACAGGAATACTATCTGGAATTTCTGGACACACCGTCTTATGCACCAAGGACTGCTCTTTCTGATAGATAAAACGAATTTTATATTAAACGCGAAATAACGACGGAATCGTACCGTAAATTGGCGCCTACTTTCGGTAAATTATAAAAACGTCACATTTTAGGGGCCGGTTTGGCTCCTACAGGAATACAATTTGGAATTTCTGGACACACCGTCTTATGCGCCAAGGACTGCTCTTTCTGATAGATAAAACGAATTTTATATTAAACGCGAAATAACGACGGAATCGTACCGTAAATTGGCGCCTACTTTCGGTAAAGTATAAAAACGTCACATTTTAGGGGCCGGTTTGGCTCCTACAGGAATACAATTTGGAATTTCTGGACACACCGTCTTATGCACCAAGGACTGCTCTTTCTGATAGATAAAACGAATTTTATATTAAACGCGAAATAACGACGGAATCGTACCGTAAATTGGCGCCTACTTTCGGTAAATTATAAAAACGTCACATTTTAGGGGCCGGTTTGGCTCCTACAGGAATACAATTTGGAATTTCTGGACACACCGTCTTATGCACCAAGGACTGCTCTTTCTGATAGATAAAACGAATTTTATATTAAACGCGAAATAACGACGGAATCGTACCGTAAATTGGCGCCTACTTTCGGTAAATTATAAAAACGTCACATTTTAGGGGCCGGTTTGGCTCCTACAGGAATACAATTTGGAATTTCTGGACACACCGTCCTATGCACCAAGGACTGCTCTTTCTGATAGATAAAACGAATTTTATATTAAACGCGAAATAACGACGGAATCGTACCGTAAATTGGCGCCTACTTTCGGTAAATTATAAAAACGTCACACTTTAGGGGCCGGTTTGGCTCCTACAGGAATACAATTTGGAATTTCTGGACACACCGTCTTATGCACCAAGGACTGCTCTTTCTGATAGATAAAACGAATTTTATATTAAACGCGAAATAACGACGGAATCGTACCGTAAATTGGCGCCTACTTTCGGTAAATTATAAAAACGTCACACTTTAGGGGCCGGTTTGGCTCCTACAGGAATCAAATTTGGAATTTCTGGACACACCGTCTTATGCATCAAGGACTGCTCTTTCTGATAGATATAACGAATTTTATATTAAACGCGAAATAACGACGGAATCGTACCGCAAAATGGCGCCTATTTTCGGTAAATTATAAAAACGTCACATTTTAGGGGCCGGTTTGGCTCCTACAGGAATACAATCTGGAATTTCTGGACACACCCTCTTATGCATCAAGGACTGTTCTTTCCGATAGATAAAACGAATTTTATATTTATCGCGAAATAACGTCGGAATCGTACCGTAAATTGGCGCCTACTTTCGGTAAAGTATAAAAACGTCACATTTTAGGGGCCGGTTTGGCTCCTACAGGAATACAATCTGAAATTTCTGGACACACCATCTTATGCATCAAGGACTGCTCTTTCCGATAGATAAAACGTAATCTATATTAAACGCGAATTAACGTAGAAATCGCACCCCAAATTGGAGCCTACTTTCGGTAAAGTATAAAAAGGTCACATTTTAGGGGCCGGTTTGGCTCCTACAGGAAAACAATCTGGAATTTCTGGACACACCGTCCTATGCACAAAAGACTGCTCTTTCCGATAGATAAAACGAATTTTATATTAAACGCGAAATAACGACGGAATCGTACCGTAAATTGGCGCCTACTTTCGGTAAATTATAAAAACGTCACATTTTAGGGGCCGGTTTGGCTCCTACAGGAATACAATTTGGAATTTCTGGACACCATCTTATGCAGCAAAGACTTCTCTTTCTGATAGATAAAACGAATTTTATATTGAACGCGAATTAACGTAGAAATCGCACCCCAAATTGGAGCCTACTTTAGGTAAAGTATGAAAACGTCACACCTTAGGGGCCGGTTTGGCTCCTACAGGAATACAATTTGAAATTTCTGGACGCACCGTCTTATGCACCAAGGACTGCTCTTTCTGATAGATAAAACGAATTTTATATTAAACGCGATTTAACGTAGGAATTGCACCCCAAATTGGAGCCTGTTTTCGGTGAAGTATAAAAACGTCACATTTTAGGGGCCGGTTTGGCTCCTACAGGAATACAATCTAGAATTACTGTACATACCATCTTATGCGCCAAGGACTGCTTTTTCTGATAGATAAAACGAATTTTATATTAAACGCGAATTAACGTAGGAATTGCATCCCAAATTGGAGCCTGCTTTCTGTAAAGTGTAAAAACGTCACATTTTAGGGGCCGGTTTGGCTCCTACAGGAATACAATCTAGAATTACTGTACATACCATCTTATGCGCCAAGGACTGCTCTTTCGGATAGATAAGACGAATTTTATATTAAACTCGAATTAACGTAGGAATTGCATCCCAAATTGGAGCCTGCTTTCTGTAAAGTGTAAAAACGTCACATTTTAGGGTCCGGTTTGGCTCCTACAGGAATACAATCTGGAATTTCTGGACAAACCGTCTCATGCATCAAGGACTGGTGTTTCCGATAGATCAAACTAATTTTATATTAAACGCGAATTAACGTCGGAATCATACCCCAAAATGGCGCCTACTTTTGGTAAATTGTGAAAATGTCACATTTTGGCGGGCCGGTTAGGCTCCTACAGGAATACAATCTGGAATTTCTGGACACACCGTCCTATGCAGCAATGACTGCTCTCTCAGATAGATAAAACGAATTTTATATTAAACGCGAATTAACGTCGGAATCGTACCCCAAAGTGGCGCCTAGCTTCGGTAAATTCTATAAACGTCACACCTTTAGCGGCGGGTTTGGCTCCTACAGGAATATAATTTGGAATTTCTGGACATACTCTCTTATGCATGAAGGACTGGTCTTTCAGATAGATAAAACGAGTTTTATATTAAACGCGAATTAACGTCGGAATTGTACCCCAAATTGGCGCCTACCTTCGGTAAATTGTAAAAACGTCACATCTTTAGGGGCCGGTTTGGCTCCTACAGGAATACAATCTGGAATTTCTGGACACATCCTCTTATGCATCAAGGACTGCTCTTGCTAGGATATATAGTCGATATATAGACTGATTTTAAGTTACAGGAAGATAAACATTTTTATATCGTACGTTGTAGAAAACATAAATTCAAACAAAATAACATGATTTTTTATGATAGCGTTTCTAGTAAATTTTATAATGCATGGCGATATGCTTAAGTTTAAGGGAATTGAAAATTTTCATTAAATGTGACTGCAAAAATAGCCCATTTTCTTCATCTCCAATTTTGTGTTAAGCTTACCTATATAAAGGAATTAAACACACGTTTAAGAGGGTGAAAACTATTCCTTTACTATGAATAAGCCAGATATAAC
>NW_020439089.1:86627-87621 GCF_000699045.2 Agrilus planipennis
AAGTAACTTCTTTCGGATAATTGAAACGTAATGAGTGTACAAATTTTAGCATGTTTGAAGCATCCAGAAATGATATTTAACATTTTTGAAAACAACGTTTTTTGTATTAGCGGTTAAAGTACATTTTCTATTTAACATGGAATAATCTAGACATACCGCAGTAAATTCACATTTGTTTTAGTTAATTCATGTAATGTTTATATTTTTGCGGGTCATGTCGGCGCTTCAAGATTTACTATGTAGGGTCTTTGAAAGTACTGTTCTGTGCACTAAAGTAATCCCCTTTCCATGGTCCGAATTAATTTTTTGTTTATTATAAAAGCCAAGAAATAGCCTCTCAAAGTGACACCTTTTTTCGATAACTTATTGCATAGTAAGTTCAAATCTTCCTGGATCTTTTTGACGCATCCACTAATATTATGTGGGATATTTGAAAACAGTGCTTTATTCGCCAAGCTGTGTTCTCTTTGACAAATTAAACAAATTTTATATTAAATTTAAAACAACGCAGAAACGCACAGTAGAGTTAGCTTCCGCAAATTCATGCAAAAGTTTATATTTATGCCAGCTCCCTTGACACATCCAGATCTATTGTTTAAAGGGTTTCAAAATGCTGTATATCGTCGATATCTCTAATATGGGCCGCACGGTGGACTTAGGAAAACGATAAAAAATATTTAATGCATATACAGCGTCGGGCCGCGGAGCTATGAATTTTCAAGTGCGTTCTTCGTAAACTTGCAATTTCTCAGTTTTAACTTGCGAAACCTAGGTTTAGCCAACGAATGGAAGGTCCACGCGTGTATCCCGTATCGGCAAGTGTGTCGTAGGCTGCCTGCGGTTGCATACGGTGCCGATAAAAAATTAAAAACTGAAAAACTTATTTTTAATCAAAATTAACTTCGCTCGATTCAAGACGATACGAGTGACCTGCTGGTAGAAGAATTATTGCACTATCTTTAATAGTTCGCTAGATATGTTCTCCTAAACATTT
>NW_020439090.1:0-6658 GCF_000699045.2 Agrilus planipennis
TTTACATTTCAATAAAGTCAAATTTTCTTCGTTTAAGAATTTTTAATTGTTTTTAAAAATTTCTTTCTCGAACCCGTGAACATCACTTGCGGGCACTTTTTGTAGGTAGATTTTTCACTAAGTACATTATCCTAACATACTTGAAGAATGTTGTTTACCAGTCTATCTGGTTATAAATTTTTTCCGAAGTGAAAATCTTCCTTTACTGCACTAGTTCTACTATAAAAATCGGTTGTCTGTAAAGTCAGTTTACTGACGATAGTTGAACGTGACAATGTCATAAGAAAATACTGATGGAATGGTTTCATTTTTACGATACTTAAGGCCTTAAATAAAGTATTTTTGNAGAGAAGGAGGTAAATGGAAATGTATTATTGTATAGCAGCTGTCCACGCGGACGCATCGCTCACTCAAGTAGGAGAGAGACAGATGTCGAACGCTGCCGAACGCGGAGGCCGATTGTGCCTCTTTGTCGCTCGTTCCGAGCTCTCGCTTGTACTTCAAGCTTTAAATAGAACGCCTCAGAGCGAGGTAACGCCGCATGAGTCATGTTTTTTCGTGCGTGCAGCCGGCTCCATCGAGCCGTTGGCACTTCAAAAATAAATCAAAAATGGATGACGTCATTTAAATTGCTGCATATATACAACAGATATGTACCTACTAGATGGTAAGAATAATAATACGTTTGGTCCAGGGAAGAAACACCGCACTCAAGAGGCTTACTTCCTGAGTAAATAATTGCAAACAAAAGTATACATTGGATCCTGTTAGACTGACAAGAAAAATTCGAAAGGTACTATATGCAAGCTATTAAACAAATTTACACGCTTATACAATGCCAAGCGGGCCGTTGCATGTGCAAACCGAGCACTAACGCGGGGGTCATTAAACTTGACCAATTTTTACAAAGTAACAACGACATGTATGTATTAATACTTTAATAAAGTTGAGCGGTTTTTTTTATATACTCATCACCATTTTTATGCGGCGTTAAAAACTGCAGCGGTTTCAATTTATTACTGCACAAAAAACATTAAACAATTTTGATGTTGCCAGACAACTTCTTAAGCAACGCCATGAAGAGAAGTAATTACACAAAAACCAACTGTTTCATATATATATTCTATAAACTATTTTTGGAAAATCAAAGAAGAAAATCAAATTACAAATTTGTCTGAAAGTAATAGGTATTAAAGTGACAAAATTTCTAGTTTTGTTCGCTGATATATGATTTGTCTGATAAAAATAGTAATTGGGACAAGAAAACAAAGGGGAAGTGAAATATTGCGTTGTTGAGTGCAATTAGAAAGGGCTAAAGGACTAAAGATCCTTGCTTTAATTTTCATAGTATTCCAAACAAGTCATAGGAAATACAGGAAGGAAAGGAATGGATTGTCGGTGTGCTATGCGTAAGCTTTCTTTTATTTTATTGAAGCTGACAAACCTTGGGAACCGACGAAATGCGCAAAAATATATCTATAGTTTACATTTTCAAGGGGATACAATTCCGAGGATATTTAGGAAATCCATAAAATATTGTTTCAAAGATTTTTTAATAGACACATATCCTGGGAGATGTATGCATTTCCTAGGAATTGTATGAAATTCCGTTATTGTACTAGGAAATGTATAAAACTAAAATGCTTTCTGTGAATAAATTGAATAAAACACTTTAGTAAACTGTGAATCTGAGTTATCTGTGAATACAATAAATAAAACACGTTGTTAAACTGAGAATCAGAATACCCTCCCCTCATAGTAGCCATTGACGTCTTCAATGTAATATATTTCCGGTAGCAACTTAGGAAATGTATAGATTTCCTAGAAAATTGGTCTAATGTAATTTATTTTACACATTTCCGGCCGATTTAAGGAATTATGTACATTTCCTAGGAATTGTATATAATGACGAGTTACACACATTTCCGTTAACATATATATACTACTGTAATAATCTGGTCAAGATTATTGGTTGTCTTAAAGGCAGATTTATTTAAAGTAAAATTAATACTTTTTACAATGAATCCGAGGGTTAAATAAACTTATTATGTTAAAGGGAATACACTCTCTGGCAGGAGTAAAATAAAAGAACCGCTTGAGTTCGAATTGAACTAGCCCACCAAGGGTTCCGTACAAACTTAATTGTAGGTATGAAATTAATTTGTCCGTCAAGGGAATTGAATTTCGAAAGATTTTTCCTACTTTTTCCGAATATGTTTTAAGTTTTCCCCCAAAATTAGTCCTTAAAATCATGCGTTACAGTATTGCAATTAAAACATTACCTATTTACTATTACGGACAGACATATAGACAGACAGACGGACAACAAAGTGATACTATAAGGGTTCCCTTTTTTCTCTTTTAGATGCGAAACCCTAAAAACAACAAAATTATTGTAAAAAAATATTTTTTGTTTTTAAAAACTGATTGTTAAAGTGTAATTTTTAGTTGGAACTCCAAATTTCTTATAAACTTTTACAAACTAATGTATTATGGTAATAAATTCAGTATTTTTAAAATTTGTCGTCCACGCCACTGTTCGGTTGATAAACCAAAAAGCGCATCGAACTTAGCTCTAAAAATAGAAACGATTATACGAAAGTGAGCCACGAAAAAAAATAAAATAAAATAAACGATTCCACGTAATAAATTAATATTTATCGTTACAGCGTGAGACTGGCCGGACGCATCGTCGTATCGGTTTGCGATCTGTCGTTAATCTCCCGTTTCTGCTGCCGATTAGTCGTTGAAACGAAAAACGCAATCAATTTTGTCGACAAAGTGTCCGACCATTACACGCACGAGGCGCATTAACTTTTACAGACCGTAGGCGCCATCATCACTGGTCGCACTACGCCAAGATGACCGAGGCGCGGTCTCGTAGAACGCGCACGGTCGCGGTCGCAAGCCTTCGAACGGGCCACCGTCTCGCCCGACAGGTAGACACCGTTTACTCGTTGCAATGTCGAGGTAATCGCGCTAAATGTCATTGTCAGGGTTACATAAAGATACTGTATTACTGCATGTTACCTGCCTTCTGCAATATGCAACCTAATTTTTTCTTTTTATAAAAAAATTAAAAAAAAAAACAATCTAACCCAACTCTAACCTTATCTAACATCCCGAATGGAAATTAGTTCAGGGAACGCCGATTATGATCAGATCCGGATCAGATTTTCCGTAATACTGTAATCAGAATACAGTGCTCCATTCCTTGATATGGTCACATGATTAATGGGGATCGATCAGTGTACAGTATCCTTTCCCTGGATCCGACTATGTGATCAGTTTCTTGTCAAAGTACATTACTCTATCCGTTGGTCCAGTCTGATCAGGAATTGATCGAAGTATATCTCTTGATTCGTCTATCTGATCAGTTTCTGATCAAAGTACCAGTAATATGTTCAGTTCCTTATCAGAACCTAATACTACGAATTTTATTACAATTTCGATAAGTTATTTAAAACGAGATTGTACCTATCCGATGTCCTGAATTGTAAAATGGACCAGCTACGGGTTAGACGCAGTAGATACCATAGGTAGATATAGGTACATAATATACAGTAGAACATTGAAAATAGTTAGGTGCGAATTTATGTCATTTAGCATGATTTTTATGAAAAGAGCTGATCTACATTCAAATCCAAAGCGGGAAGGGACGGCACTCTTAAATTTTTAAATACAAGATCAGGTCTAACTAGGCACTATTTGAAATGTCTTTTGATTGCCTGGTCAAGTTTTGAATTTTTTGAAATCGGATCATTTATCTCCGCAAAACTGAGGGAATTAAAGGATCTTTCAAATGGTGTGCAGTTTGATCTGACCTTCCATTTAAAAATTCAAGAGCGCTGTCCTTCCCTACATTGGAGTTAAAATAACATGAATGCAAACACTGAGTTTAGATGTCCCCCTTACAACAAAAGTCGACGTGTCTGAGGTTTTTGCATAAAAATATTGTTAAATGTTATAAACCAGCAGTTACTGTTTTCAACGGAACGCCCTGTGTAAAACAAATGGAATCAAAACGTTTAAGGTCACCTTCGGGCATACAATATTATTATTATTATTGTTGTTGCTGCATCCATCGGGTAATTTCAAACAACTTACTTTGCAAGAAAAACGTCTCTATAATTTTAAGGAGAGGCTGCGAATAATAACATCTTCGCAGGCAAATAATTTATTATCGCTTCCTCATTGTTTATGCACAAGCGTACATATACATAAAGTCATACACAGATACATACACACGTATATAATTACAGAAATGACACGTCGTAAACGACTAATGGTCTTAGAGGTGCGTACCGGTTACCGTTAATCAGCGAAAATTGCCACCTCGTCTATTGTTCCAGTTAATGGTTAATAACTTCATTTATAAATTTTCCGTACACAGGTACAGACGTCAATTTACTTAGTTGGCCATGAATACAATTGACTACTTAGGAAGCCTGTTAGTTAGCGCTTATAGGTATCTATCATCAATACATGCGCGACAACGGCGACGTTCGAGAAGGAGACTACAATTATGCGTCAAGCGAGAAACCCGCAACGTTCGTTCCGTTGCAGGAAGCAAAAAAAATATTAAACCATTCAAAACTTAAACAAAAAGCAAACGTCAAGCTTATTCGATAAAAAAGAGCCCAAAAAACAAATTAGCCAGAACGGGACGCCTTGCACAGGTGAAACATCAAAATTTATTTTGATATAAGTATCTACACAATTGAAACTAACAGCTAAGCAAAGGAATATAATCTTCCTCAATGGTTATTACTCATAGCAATAAATTAGCTAGAAATTTGTTAACTTCCCGGGGCATACGTATTTTGCCATCCCTAACTGTGAAGGGGTCACTATTATTTTTGAATTTATATATCGAAGACGTGATAAACATCATTAAAAATAGGACAACTTTAAGGATAGATTTGCAGAGGCATATTATAGCAGGTCTACCTCTATCCCTTCTAACTCCTGCTTCTGCCTCTAATATGTCTCTAACTAGAAGGTGTCCTACCAACCTATCTCGCCTATTTTTTTATGGACTTCCATAGAGTCCTCTGTTTTGCCATTCTTTCTTATACCTGTTCATTTCTAATATTTTCTACCCACGTTATCCTCATCATTCGCCTATAACACCACATTTCGAAGGCTTCTAACCTTTTCTTTTCCGCTGCGCCCCGCTGTTCATGTTTCACACAAGTACAACGCCGAGCTCCAAACATACACCTTTAAGAACCTTTTTCGAATTTCTAAATTAACCGTTCGTGAGCATAGAAGTGACTTCTTTTTATTGAAGGCGACACGACCCTGCTCTATCTTCTGCTTTATATCCGTACTACTCCTTTGTCCTGACTTATCTGACTTCCTAGGTATCTAAAATCAGCCACTTCTTCTAATTTTGCGTCTCCTATCTTTATATTCGCTCTTTCCCTACTTTTTCTTCCCTTGCAAACCAGTATTTTAGTTTTAATAATTCTAATAAAGTGATAAAAAATTTCTGCTTTATGGTCAAACTTCTTAATTTTCTGTTTGAAAGACGTCCCTACGTTCTACACATATTACTGTTTATAATATATAATTTTAAAAAAACATATCTAGATATATAAAATTTTTGGTTTACATAAAACGCCGCGTGATAAGGAGGGCGCTGTTAATGTTGCTTAAGCAGTAAGAACAGAAACGCGTTTTGTGAAGGTTAAGTCGAAAATTTTATATATCGAGGATAAAAACTTTATATACCGCCAATACATTTTGACCCACATGGCGCTTCGTAGTGTTTCTAGGACATATTCCGTAAAGTTTTATGGCACATAAATATATTTGACGTAACAGTAAAAGAATACCCACGCATCAACAGTATGCGATAACATTTTTACACTTATGCAAAATAAATAATTACCTCGCTCTGATTACCTCCTAAAGACATAAACATAAAAGTCAGAAGTTCTTCTATTTTGGCTCACGACACTGTAGAGGATACATATGTGTATATGTAATTTTCCCACATCATAATAAATTTCAGTAAAATGAATTTTACCTGTATGGTGTATTCATTGTGTTTGTTACATGGCCGTTTATTATCTAAACCGTTATTATAACATTAAATTTTTCTCAAAATTAAGACTTTATCTTGCAACGCATCTGAGACTATTATTAAGACGTATATTGCTTACCTTTCATCGTGCTTCTACATGGTGGAAAATCTGTAAACAAAATATAATAATCACTTATAATAAGCATCAGCAAATTATCTTTCTAATATCTTTTGAACTAATTAGCTAGTAGAAGCGGCCTCCAAGTCACACATTCCTAACTGCAACTAAGTATGCTCGAGTTGAAAAAATTTCTGCTTTATGGTCAAACTTCTTAATTTTTAGTTAGAGAAACACCCCTTCTACACATATTACTGTTGTTAATTCGCCCTCCAATAGTACCCCCAGTAGCACAACAATATTGGTAAAATATTATATTTACATATTGGTTCAATGATGGAAACGTCAGATTTTTTTTTATTGGCCCAATGTAGATTTTTAATATTAACCCAATATTGAAATTAAATATTGTTCCAATGTTAGGAAATAATAAATGTGCAATATTTATTTGAAATATACAGCCAATATTTGTTTTCCAGATTGGTCCAATATATGTTTTATATATAGTC
>NW_020439090.1:14264-18744 GCF_000699045.2 Agrilus planipennis
ACGATTTTCCTGCTTTTCCATTTTTACGAAAACCACAGAGGCGTCTTGTTCAGCGTGCTGTCAAACCTACACTAGCAAGGAGATCGGGCTGAAACTATAGCTACAAGCTATCCAAGGATGGTACTATAGAATGTCACCTCAAGGTAGGCCTAGTGGCGTCATCTCTTGGTTAGGCCGGAAACTTATCAATCCACCCTCGTATATGTAGTATTAAAACAAAAACACCTATGATTTTCTTAGGGCTACAAAAGAATATTAATTTCAAATAAATATTTTCGAGGTACCTACCTACTTGGACCCTGCAAGGCCAAAGAGTAATTAAAAAAAAAAAGAAAGAATTTTCTAAATGTACACGTTCGCAAAATGATCCTTGAAGTGAAGCTAGGAAAAGCGTGCGTATTTTAGATTTTTAAAACGAATTGTATAGTTTTGTGGAACCAATGTATGACGAACTGAATTTTATTCTAAATTTAATATACATTTGACCCAAAAATCACTTAATCAAGTGAGGGATATCGTTTAACCTCTAATAAATGTGATATAACTTATATATGGGTTATGTTCATTTATTTTAAAAGCGTACATTACTAAAAGTAATCGACCACTTCTCCTACTACTAGGAAAGCCATCCTTCGGTTTTTCCCCTGAAATTTGTTAGGATAAGAATCGAATTATCTTAAATAGTAATGGAAAACAAATCTATTACTGTACAATGAGTAATTTTGTTTAGTTTAAACACGATAGTTGCAGTTTCGCGTAGATTACTACGGTTAGTTAAAACAGGAAATCAGAAGCGAAGGCAATTATTTTTGATATATTTTTTTGAGAACTAACTCGAATTCGGTCCCAGAATTGCCCCAATCCATTGAATTCTATTCATCTCAAAAACACTATTCTTGTAGTAAGAAGTAAAATATAATGAGAATAACTTCACACGACTTTGTTTATAATGCAAATTGTAGCCATCTCTTCGGTTAATATCCTTTTTTGAAATTGGCTGAATATTATGACGTCTTATTGAAGGAATTGTACCTTAAACCTACCTTTGATATCGACGGCGTTGTTTAATCCGATTTTGATTTTTTAATTAAAAATCACTGATACATTAATGTATCGACTACGCGTATATATTCGATCCCAGGGACATTTTAGCTCAAAAAGAACAAATGCCGACGAAAAATGCGTAATTTCTATGTTCACAGAACAATTTGCTTTAACCGTATGTGTGCACATAGATACGAGGGCGGTTCAATAAGTACCCGTGTTTGAAGACGGAGGACGTTCCTGAGGGAAATTGGCGTTGTCATCGTGTGCTGCCATCTATCAAACCACGCCAAAACGAATTTCAGACTGATTGATAGGTTAGTTTGGATTTAGCAGCCATTCGACTGAGACGTGTTTCGTTATTTTCGCTAAGATGGAAAAAGAGCAGTATCGTTCGGTATTTTTGTTTTTGGATGGGAAAAAATGCGAGGAGATGAAAACAAAGTTGGATACTGTTTATGGAGACATTTCGACATCTACGACCACAGTTAGATATTGCTTAAACGAATTTAAACGTGGGTAAAGATCCGTTTTTGATAGGAGCGACCAGGAAGCCTGGCAAACATTGTTGCCGAGGAAATCATTTTACGGATTTTTTAGGAAAAGGAATAACGATCACTGGACAATACTACAGTGAGGTATTGGACCGCTTCGACAAAAAATTGAAGGAGACACGGACGCATTTGACGAAAAAGAAGGTGCGTTTTCAACACGATAACGTACCGGCACATTCATCAGGAGTTGTTGCCGTCAAAATGCACGAATTACGTTATGAATTTGCTGCCGCACACCCCATACTCACTCGATTTGATTCCCTGCGACTTCATCTTATTCCCTACCATGAAGAAATGACTAGCGAGAAATAAATTTAGCTCAAACGAGGAAGTCATCGCCGAGACAGGGGGGATTTTGGAGAGTTCGACAAATCTTATTTTTTAGAGGGGTAAAAAAAAACGGCAGGGTCGTTGGGAGAAGTGTGTCTTTCTGTTGTTGTTGAAAAATAAAAAAACTAAATTTAAAAAAAAAAGGTGTCTTCATTTCTAACACGGGTACTTATTGAACCGCCCTCGTATGTTGAAAAAGGAAATCGTTTCATTTCATTATCACACAAATTACACATGTGTCTTGAAGTTGTTTTGCATCAAGTAAATTTTTTGTTTTTACAGGGTAATCTATGTATTTTTTAAAGCTGGTGTCAACCGTAATTTATGGAAGTTAATAAATTAAGCATACATCTACCTTGTTCATACTCTATAACAGTATGTAAGTGAATGTAGTTTTACTTAACAACAGATACGTCTAATACTGACGTGTGTTACTAAGTAATTATACGAACAATGGATAACAGTTTCCTTATTCGCACAATTTAAGCTACTTAGCTAATGAATAGATTGGCGGTGGTCTAGTGTAATGAGTGGTTACCTACTGATATCACGAAAGTACCATCTTTTATAAAATTATAGTGTTATTTGTTATTAAAATTACCGAAAATGGTTTAATACCGACGGCCCGCGGGACGATCTGAAACACGTTTATTATGATGGAAAGATGCCATTTAAATAATAAATATACGTTAAATAAATAATGGCCGAAGGCAAAGAGTTGAAAATAGCGCTTAAAATTTCGGTTTATTGAACACAAACGTGAACGATAAAAATAAAACACAAGAAGAAAAACATAAAAACTTAACCTAACCTAACCTAACCTAAAGTATAGGTACTAAACAATTAAAATTTTTGGAATAGTATATGTATGACGCACCAAGGGAAGAAAGTAAAATATCCCCTCCGAAGGTGTGAATATCCTTCCACTCTATTTCTGGAACGACCACAACTATATAACGTTACGAAAAACAAAAAACGGGACGGATAATAGTCACTTCTATGCTCGCGAACGGTTAATTTAGAAATTCGAAAAAGGTTGTTAAAGGTGTTAGTTTTAAGCAAGGCACTGTACGGTTGCGAAACATGGACAGTGGACGCGGCGGAAAGGAAAAGATTAGAAGCGTTCGAAATATGGTGTTATAGGCGGATGATGAGGATATCGTGGGTAGAAAAGGTATTGGAAAGAATAGAAGAACAGAGGACTCTATAGAAGTCAATAAAAAATAGGCGAGATACGTTGGTAGGACACTTTCTCAGGCATGAAGGTCTAGTCAGAGACATATTAGAGGCAGAAGCAGGAGTTATAAGGGTTGCGGGTAGACCTAAGTTAGATTACTGTAGCAAATAATTAAGGATGTGGATTG
The DNA here is from genome assembly GCF_000699045.2 of Agrilus planipennis. Taxonomy (NCBI): domain Eukaryota; kingdom Metazoa; phylum Arthropoda; class Insecta; order Coleoptera; family Buprestidae; genus Agrilus; species Agrilus planipennis. The sequence continues at coordinate 17,557 of NW_020439090.1, forward strand.
TTCTAGTTTTAGGGAAAAGCGAAGTTTAGCTCAGGATAGGAAAGAGTGGAGGTACGTGTGCAACCAGTCTTAGAACTGACGACCTGATGATGATGATGGGTAATAGTCCATTTCCAAGATTTTAGCAAAAGAAACGCAAAACACAAAATTTTTACGAAATAGTTTTGGGTGGATAGCGAATTGTCGGCAATTGAGTGAATGTGTACGAATAAGGTAAGATTGGAGCCCAACAACGTTACAGTTTGACTGGGTGCTCCCATCATAATACTGTAAATATTTATATACTGCGGGTATGTATAAGCTGAAAAGATCGAGTTCGGCTGCTCAGTTACGAGCTTGAACTATTTGAACCGAACTTTCAAGTTGGGTTATTATCTGAATCGACTGGAATTGAATGGGTGCCCAACCCAATCGAGTGTGTGCTCAGGCACCGATGGACCCCTCCCCCCTTGTTGTGCCCCTGGATCTCATTAAGCAACATTAGCAATCAATCCTCCTTCTGCAACGTTACCTACTAAATGAAATTTGGGGATTTTGTGAATTCACCTTTATTCACCCTATTGCCAAATTGCTGTTTATTTCGAACCTCTTAATATAAATGCCGACATTCTTGTAAAATCGTAATGTCAGCTATTTGGGTTCTCTTTTATTGTAATTTACATTAATGCCTGAAATTATATAGAAATATCATTTATTGCAACAATCACCGAATAGATATTGAGGCAATTTACAATTTGATTTTAATATTTGACTTGCCCCTGATTATTTAGTGACTGCAAGGTATACAATGTATACGATAACTCCTATATTATGAAATCCTATGACATTGTTATAGTTACTTAACGACGTTCCCAAAAACCAGTGGTTCTCAACCTACAAATACGTTTTCCCTGTATAAGTTACCCACTTTAACTGTAAGAATTAGTTGACCAGCACTACGCTCTTTTGCCCCGCCTCATACTCATATTTGTATCGTCTCGAACTGATGAAGGTGAAAAGATATCATTACTAAAGTGATACAATTAAGAAAAAAAAATGTCAAATAATTTATTTATTAGTTTCGGTAATATAAAGTTATACTTATATATTATAAATACATTTTTTATCATTTTATATAATTGTTCATTTTTATTATTATCAGTCAATAAATATTTAATTTCTTTCTAATATAAATAGTGTATTTTATTT
>NW_020439090.1:19006-24300 GCF_000699045.2 Agrilus planipennis
CGGGGGTGTGACAACAGCAACAATTTTTCCCTCATTAATTTGAGGTAGCGTGTAGTGGGTAAAAAATTCAGAAATGAATTTTCAGAATAATATTTCATATTAAACTAACTCACTTCTAAAAGATATCTAAATTATATGTATGTTTAATCATAGTATATTCAGTATATAGTTACATTAGTTCGACGGATCGTTAACCTTGTAGGTCGGTTGGTCGTGGTTGTTGTTGTCACCTCTCGTAGTTTAGTGGTCAGAACATTGGTGCGTAAAGCCAAAGGTCCCGGGTTCGATTCCCGGCGGGGGTGTGACAACAGCAACAATTTTTCCCTCATTAATTTGAGGTAGTATGTAGTGGGTAAATAAAAAATCGAAAAAATGATTTCAAATTAATATTGCTATATTATGATTAGAATTAAAAGTGAAAATTACATAATTTAATAGCAGAATATCCACAGTTTGCAAATTAAAACAATTAGTCTAACCGAAAATTAAAGATCAGATAATAAGTACTACTACAGTAACTGAAGAAGAAAATATGTATCAAGTGTGGTGATTTATAATGAGTGAATAACAATTTATGGCTATCAATGAAGGCGGGGCAGTTACTTCTCACGAATCAAAACGTATACGTGATCTTCTTAGAAACAATTCGAAGCCAGTCAAGCGAACAATAAGTGCAACAACTGACAATTCGAAATTCTTGCATGTAAATACGCCAGGATCGCGCGATAATCCTGCGCCACTAAGGCGCGTTTTATTTTAATACTGGACGCTGCATTCACTTAGGTATAGTAACATTAAATAGATTGCGTGTGGACCAATTATTCAACAACATACGGCACGCAAATAAACTGGAACTATGTTATACTATAAATATACTGCATACAAAGTTAGTTATGAGTTCACCCTATTCGACTGTACTTAAAACGAGGTAACCTACAATTCTCGAACATATCTTATTTCGCTATGGTTAAACATTACCAATTATAAGAAAACAGTGCGTCGTATACTTCATTTACTTTGTGTAGCGAAGTGCCCCTTCCAATGTCTTTGATGCGCGTTGGCAAAATAGTAGGTAGGGAGAAAAAAGCTCATTATAATTTCGACTCTTGTTCATTAAACATATTTTTTCATACAGTACCTGCCAAAAGTTTTGTTCAATCATTAATAATAGTGCGAGTCGAAAACAAGCGTTAAAGCCTTTAAGATGTCTTCAAATATAAATAAACATCTCTTTGATTTTTTCAGTAGTAAATGATACCAATAACAGCACATTTGAGCAATGCAATTGTAGTGGATAAAATAGTCAATTTTTCCGTGCAGTACTGTACGGATTATACGCTCTTCACCGGTTAAGAGAGTTGTCTCGTTCCTTTTCTGGCCTAGTGCTATTCTTTTCTACTTTGTGCCGGTCAAACTGAAGGTCACATCGCTACAGAAAGTAAACGAAATATACGATGAGGAACAAAATAGAGGAACGCGAGGAGCCATTCCAGCTTTACTGGTAACAATAGAGAAAGTAATAGGAAAAGAAAAGAGTGCGTACATAGGATTCGTAGATTTAGAAAAAGCGTATGCCAATATTGAATGGGATATACTTGAAAATGTAGCGATGAGATACTTTTTAATCCATACATCGAAGACGCCATCAACATCATTAAAGACAGTTCAACCGTAGGGATAGAAATACAGGGGCAAAAGATTAGTATTCTTACATTTGCAGATGATATAGTATCGTAGTATTAGCATCTAACAAGGAGGACTTAGAGATAGCTTTAAATAAAACAAAACGGTATTGACAAAACAATATTGTATGAAAATAAATAAAAGTAAAACAAAAATACTGGTATGCAAGGAAAGAAAAAGTAAGGAAAGAACGAATATAAAGATAGGAGACGAAAAGTTAGAAGAAGTGGCTGATTTTAGATATTTAGGAAGTCAGGCAAGGCAGGATGGAAGGAGCAGTAGAAATATAAAACATAAGATAGCGCAGAGTCGAGTCGCTTTCAATAAAAAGGAGTTTCTTTTATTCTCGCGAACGGTTAATTTAGAAATCCGAAAAAAATTGTTGAAGGTGTATGTCTGGAGCCGTTGTACGGGTGCGAAAAATGGACGGCAAGCATAAAAGACTAGCCAGATATATATTAGAAGCAGAAACAGGAGTTAAGGGAGTAGAGGTAGACCTACTGTTTACAAATAGTTAAGTATGTGGGTTGTAATTTTAGGAAAAGGCGAAGATTACCTCAGGATATGAAACAGCGTGTCCAACCAGTCTTAGGACTACATTGAAAGTTCGCCGATAGTCCTACGGTTTTCGCAAACGTTAATCTTTTATTTAGGTAAATTGCGTTCAAATTTGGAATAGTACTCTATATTTTACAATTCCGGTCCATGTTTACAATATGAACCATGAGAGGTGACAAAAATATTAGCAAAACAACGACATCGATTTTCAGTACATTCTAGCATAAATGCATCACTACAAACTATAGATTTTCCGCGTTTTCGCAAACGTTCGCGAACTTTTTGGGCCACTTGAGTGGAAAAAAACATTTGAATGTGGGCGGGTTTTCTTCATAGTCCTATATTTTGGCATTCTGAACAAGTTTTTCATATAACTTTTTTCGATTGGAGCCTTATTTAACATGGTTGCCATTTCAACGAAAGCTTATTTTTTTATGTTTGAACACTCTGTATCGTAAAATAAATCTGGATAATACAGACGATCTTGCATTAAAATAGGGAACAAGTTTTTTTTTAAACATTTTTTTATTTAACTTCCAGTTTAGCCGCAATGAGCATATTACGTACTTTTTGGGCCACCCTGTATACTCAGCCAATTACTGTCAGTTCATATACCCAGTTAAGTATTGCCACTTCATTACTCACAACGTTATTTTATTATGTCACTTGAAATTTTTCTATTGCAAGTTAAGATACTTAAGAGAAACAAACTTCTGTAACTCGAACTATTATAAATCAAACTTTTTCTACCTCGAATACATTTTTATTTCCTTGATTTCCTTGACATGTATTATTTTCATCATTTCAAAGTCTTTCTAATTTTCTTCTAAAAGGCAACACGAACAAAGTAGTACACGTAGACAAAAATTAAAAAAATGTGACGGTAAGGCAGAAATTTTCTTTAACTCGAGTTTTCTCTAACTCGTACATAAGTGGTCTGGCATTAAGGAGGTTCGAGTAAGGGAATTTTTACTGTATAACAATTGTCCCAGATTTTACAATATAAATGAAAAAGTAAATTTGCATACGTACATATTCCGTCAGAAACACCAATAAAATTCAATCAAAGAAGTGAGTATTCCATTTATAACTAAAAATACTATCCCCTCCTTGTAACTAAAACTGACAAGCCGAAAATAGACAAACAATGAGTTTTGGCTTTTGTCCCTTTTTATCTTTGAAGATAGTTGATGAAAATTTTTTTGGCAAAAGTGATATTGCAGATATTATTTATTTTAAAATGTAATAACGCATCTCAAGAAATTTTTGATGCAAGAACAAAACGCTCATTGATTTTCTTTATAGGACTGCAATTTTAAATAAATAATTCCCAACAAGGCGACTTAATAAAAGGATAAATACGATGCAATGTTTCAACAAAAATATTACCAATTAGTAAGCAAGGAAACAATATAAATCGGAGACGGTATTAAGTCGCCATCTAGGTGAATAGTACAAAATGTGTTACTGTTGTTAATAAAAAAAAGATTATATGTATTTAAGGATTTCTACTTACGATACGAATAAAGTGCTAATTATCGCAAATGTTAGGTCTCATGAGTGAACATACCTACATAGTTTCACTTTCGTAGTTTTCAATATAAGAAATAATATGGAAATAATCAAAAGTATTAAACAATAATAATTGAAAATATTGACCCACAGTATATTAATAATTGAAATTATGAAAAATAATAAGCTAATCATTGATAATCTTAAAAAATAATAAATATATTGATATAATTAAAAATATTCACACTGACTAGCAATCAGGGGCGGCGGAACAGTATGTTGTTGAATTTTGAAGCTTGGCCAAAGATTGACTAATTGGTAAAAGTTTTCGCGGCCATTAGGAGAGCTGATGTTGTTCTGATTCGAGTTTAAAGGTCGTCGTGTGTTGGAGTTGCTTCCAATGAGTCCGTATCCAGCATCGGAGATGGATGGACTTCTGAAGAAGCTCACCACTTGTGCTAACGAAACGTTAGGAAGCAACACCAACCCACAACATCCTTTAGACCAGAATCAGAACAGCATCAGTTGACCCAAGATTGGTCAATTCAGGTCCGAGATTGGGAACCATATCGAACCAAGCATGGCAAAAGACTGATTGACAAGTTTGGTCCACGAATAGACAGCCAATGATGAACAAAACAAACCAAAGATCGGGCAGTCACTATTGGACCAAGAACAGATAAACAATATTAGCCCATGTTTGAGATACCAACATTATGCAAAGACTTGATGAACAAGTATATATGAAATCCTATGACATTGTTAGTTACTTAATAGTGGATTAATATGCAATATTAAATTGAAATCATTTTTTCGATTTTTATTTTTTTTCCCTCATAAATTTGAGGTAGTTTGTAGCGGGTACGGAAAAAATGATTTCAAATTAATATTGATGAACAAGATTAATCCAATATTGGACAACTGCGTCCATTTCTATCTTGGTCAAGACTTCGTTGCCCAGTATTGGATATAGCTTGGCGATTCGTTTATATACCTAGCTTTGACTTTTGAAACTTGACTGAACTTTGGTCCGGTATTGAGAGAACTATACTTGACTACCCAGTTTTGGACCAAACTTGGCGAAATGTTGATGTACCTAACCGTGGCTTTAGAAGATTGGCCAAACTTTGGATGAGTATTGCCAAGCCAATGTTTGGTTGCCCCAGTATTGGACCAAATTTGGCGAAACGGTAATGTATCTAACCTTGGCATTAGAAAATTAGCCGAACTTTGGACCAGTCTATGCTTGACTTCCCACTACTGGTCCAGGTTTGGACCCATCGTCAAATCTGGCATCATTAAATAGTATAAAACAAAGTCGCCTTCCCGCTGTCTGTCCCTATGTATGCTTAAATCATTAAAACTACGCAACGGATTTTGATGCGACTTTTTTTAAAAGATAGAGTGATTCAAGAGGAAGGTTTATATGTATAATACATGCATAATATAGTAAGGAAACACTGATAATTTTAGAGGTTTCTAATGTGATGTCGTAAATAAACACATTTTTTGCGCTTACATTGCAAACGCTGGCTGAACCC
>NW_020439090.1:27467-47058 GCF_000699045.2 Agrilus planipennis
CAATCAATATTTACGTAATTTACATTTTTTCTTTATTACGTTTTCGTACATTTACATAGTGCTTCCTGTAATGTACATATTTAATTTATTTATCTACAATTAGTCTGAACATTTTATGTTGCACTAAATTGTTTATGTTTATCTTACATGTTCAATTATCAGTAATGATTACATTCTCCATCCATGTACTAACGGTTTTTACCGTACTACGGTATTCGGTAGACACTTATGTTACTAAGTCACGCACAGGACCGGCTTTATTTAGATTATAAATGATAGTGATTTTCTTAAAATTTACACCTTCCAAAGGTCGCAACTTAATTCTGTTACACCCTGTATGTGGGAGATTCGTACCTGCGAGGGAATATGAGCTTTATACAATTGCATTAACTTTTAACATTTTAGAGAGCAGTAGACGATGCGAGAAAGAAGTGTCACCCACGAGCCATTGTAGTTATTAATCCTGGCAATCCTACAGGACAAGTCCTTACCAGACAAAACATTGAAGATATCATTAAATTTGCGTACAATGAACAGTTGTTTATGTTAGCTGACGAAGTCTATCAGCACAATGTATACGCAAAAGGGTCTGCATTCTTTTCATTTAAAAAGGTAGTTCAACGAAGTTTAATATGCGTTAAGACAAGAACAATAATTGAAATTATACCATAGGTAATGATGGAAATGGGTGAGCCGTATAATAAAATGGAACTAGCTAGTTTCATGTCTTCTTCAAAAGGATATATGGGAGAGTGCGGTTTGAGAGGAGGGTATGTCGAGGTCGTGAATATGAACCCTATGGTAAAAGCGATGTATTTAAAAGCAATAAGTGCAATGTTGTGCCCTACCGTCCTAGGTCAAATTGTCATGGATGCTGTTGTAAATCCACCTCGAGAAGACGAACCCAGTTACGAACTGTATATGAAAGAAAAAAGTGCTGTATTGGACTCTCTAAAGGTAAAGGAATCTTTAATATCGTATTAGCAAGGGCGGCCTTTGGGGGTGGCGAGCAGGGCAACCGCCCGGGGCCTCGCTCTTGCAGGGACCTCGCGCACTCGCGCAACAATATTAGATAGTACCTATTTGAATTTCTTAATAGTTTTAAAAAAATCCGCAAATTTGCCAGTTTTGTGTTTATTATTATTATTTTTAAAGCCGCCTTTGATATTGACTAAATCTTAGACTATTGTGTCTACCAGAGCCACCCCCATTTGTAACGACCAATGAAGCTGGTCATCCATAATATTTAGGAAGTGACTCCTTCACTCTATCACCTTTACTTACATATTTAAGTTTACTTAAGTTTTTTGTTTTCTAAGAGAGATCATATAATTCTAAGACAGATCACATAATACAGAGACAGCCAAGATAGTTTAAAACAAACGGGTTCGATGTACATAGTCCATGGTATAAATTAAAGTGTACAGTAGATGTAAGTTCAATACAAAATTCAGAACAAATTAAACGTCTATGCGTTCTTATCTCAATAACAAATTGCACCGCTAATTAATTTTGGTGGTGCCGCTTTATTCTGCACTACTAATATAGTTAGCAGAAGGATATTTATTGCCTGATACGAGCCCTTACAAAGGCTAAACCCACCCGAACAGTTATGTAATAAAAACTTTTTAAGAAAAAAATTAAACCGCCGAAAAAACTGAAAAGCAAAAAATAATAAACCATTATTTTATTAACCTTAATGACTAAGTTCTTCAACTAATACCATGGTAATTTTGAGTCGGCGCTAAACAATCAATAAACAAAGCTCACTAAATTAATCAAATTAACAATGCAATAGTTATTTCTTTAAATTTAAGGTAATTTAGTGATCTTTGTTTATTGATTGTTTAGCGCCGACTCAAAATTACTTAGGTATATCTACTTGCATTAATTGAAGAACTTAGTTATTAAGTTCATAAAATAAAGGTTTATTATTTTTTGCTTTTCAGTTTTTTCGGCGGTTTAATTTTTTTGTTAAAAAGTTTTTATTCATTAGTGTTGCGCAAAAAAAGCTTTATAGATAGCACTTACCTTTATTCAAAGACGATCACAAACTTCCACAATGATCCTTCTTCGTTCAGGACACTTCCTGCTGTTAATTTTTCGCAATATTTTGACTTTTACAGCATAATAGAAACGTTTTAGGGAAGAAATATGTTCGATGAACAAAACAGTTATATTTTTTTGTATTTCCTGAGCAAAAAATTAGAGCATACAAAATCCGTAAAATTGTATAAATATATAATACAAAACTTACACAATAATAAACATTGCAAGATTAAAATTACTATAATTAATAGTCTGCCAGAAGTTAATGGCACAAAATTAAAACAAAAAAGAAAAAAAATAAATCAAATAAAATAAGTACAATGTAAAAGTCGAACAGTAGTAAAACTTAGCGAAAATAAGATGTGTCAGTACAGGTACCGTATGCTTTTAGTTAGTAATTAATTACAGAATTGTTTTTTGTGACATCCAACTCTCTAGACAATGGGAAACTTAGAAAATAATTACATGGCACGTTAAGGCTCACGATGGTAATTTTTAGACGATTTTTTCTTTTTCAAATCTTTATAGGAATGCAGTTTCATTAATTACAACAAAACACCTGGATATATATATGAAGTTAATTTTTTCGAAAACCTATTAAAAAACTTTCTACTCGTACAAGAAACAGTTGAACTATCTGAAAATCAAGCATTTGCCAAATTCATTCGTATATTAAATTGTTAGACATTAAAACTGTAATTTGAAAAACTGGACTGCTAAATATTGAATCCGTCGTCTCTTGAAACCTGAAATTAAAAATTTATATAATTCAAACTTCCGACTTTGCAGTAGGTAACTATGAAGCATAATCAATAAATTAGAAAAAAAAATTAATCCAATTTATAATCTTTATAAGGGGACCATCAAATGAACCAGCAATTATTATTAATAAAATAATTTAGCACTCAGTTTAAAACAGCATTTAAGAGCGAGAAAACGGACTATTGTTGACCTATTTTTCCGGTCGCTCTGTAATAACTACATTGGAACAAGAAAAGTGGCACCAGGGGTCTCTCGAAAAAGTTTTTTTGATGAAAATTTCATCATCCTGGCGTTCTTCCCTCATTTCATTAATGTAAAATTTTATCAAGAGTTATCTGTCTTTTGAAATGGATTTTTGTCGAAAAAATCGGCTTTTTCTTGGAAAAGACATTTAAGGTTTGATCACACATTGACAAGGCGAGCACTGGACGTGCACGAGACGAATGTCGTACGAGATAGCTACCTAAGGGAGAATAATCGAAGAAGTTACAGAGTCAACTACCTAGAATTGGTACTGCAAAAAAGCATTGGGATAGATGGACACAAAAAAAAACTGAGGAAGAAAGCATTAGGGGCATAAAAAAAGGAGAAAGAGATCTCAAAGAAAGCTGGAGAAAAAGAATGTTATTATTTGAGACATTGATAGAGAACATATTATGTATTGCACGGAGCGAAAATGTGAGGTGTGGAGAAAGAAAAGAAATTGAAAGCATTCAGGATAGAAATACACTGAAATATTCTACAAGAAGAGGCTTAAAGTAAATTCAGAATACAATATGATTTTAAAAGAATGTATAAAAATTAAGGACAATACTTTGAATATTCAAATCGCAGAAAAAGAAAATCACAAGGAAGAGATGGAAAAAGGAAAAAAAAATAATGAAAAAGGATGGGCAATTAAGTATTACAAATAGAAACTGGAAAAAAGTGGAACTGTATGGAGAAGTAAAAGAGTAAAAAAAAAAAGAGAAACCTAAAATTCGCGCAGGAATACAAGACAATATGAAAGGAAAGGGAGGAAAATCACATTAGGTAGGTACTTGAAAGACTTTNCTACCTCTTAGGGATAACCCACAATAACCATTTTTATCCTTTACTTTTTATGTAAAATAATGACTTATTTACGAAGCGATTGTAAGCAATTCAGCATTAATTCTTATCCAATTAAGTACCTCAAATACATTGTGCATTTAATATAGATCAATATGGCCCTTTAAAGCATGTAATTTAAATGAATAGTTTCGAAGATATTACAGATTTAAAATGCAGGGACATAGCGGTTGCGGCGGTACCGGATGGGAGGCCGGTTTGTATTGTCTAATGACAAAAAAACTGTGAATGTTGTATATAAAGACATTCTGTAGTATATTTAGTATGTTCAGGGGGTATCTTTTGAAGATTTCCCCTTATCAATAATAATCTAAACAAAACAAAAATATACATATTTAATAACAGCATTGCACCTGTGCGAAGCTAGTTTCCTATATATGTATGTTAACCCTATAGTGTGATGAATAACAAATTTAGTAAATGTTCAAATCAAAAGCGAGCCCGGATCCAAGCGTTATTCTGGAATTACATCATCGAAATTTTAATGGAATTATTCCAATGTATTAGTGTCTTACTAAGTAGTATCAGACATAACAATATTATTTCGAAGTCAAATTTTAATTTGACATAAAACCGAATTTCAGTAACTGTAACCTTTAATAAATAATATTCAGTTGAATAGATTGCAAATTAACGGTCAGTAATAAAATATTTAAAGACCTAATCAACCGTAAATTATATTGGTTATTTATGACTAGGACTATGTATGAAGTAAATTATGAAGTTTTCATCGAAGCCTTTAATAAAATAATAGTGAAACGATTATGGGTAACAATAAATTATACGGATCTATAAACAACACTATTGTAAAGCTAAGGACAATCAGTCATCAAACATTCAATAAAACATTGTAGTCAATGCATTTAAAATGAAGTAATATCTTTAATTTCTGATAAACAATATTCTTTTAACTTACATGGGTCATCGCGTAGAAATCCGTATCAGAAGCTCATGAAGACTCGGTAAGTAAAAACACCAAATAGTTGTTCCAGTGATGAAAGACTTCATAGGTTTATCACTTCTGCAATTTTGAAAAACTAACACCACACGGTGAAAAACACAATTAAAAGATTCGAATGCACGTATCTGAATGTTATTTCTATTTTCTGTTAATCGGAATTGTCTTAAATAAATATTCTTGTTGAGGCGAATTTATTGACACCGGCCACCATTCAATACTACGTAATAACTTACGAATTAACCACCAGAGTTGTTGATGGCGTGACATTCTTTGTTTACTTCACAGCTAGTATAACAACTTAAACCGTTTATTAAATCATCTGAAAAGCATGATTGCAAATAACTTTTATTAATTTAATTAACTTAATTTGTTCCAAATTTTTTAAAACTATTCAAAAATTAATTGCCCTTTATTTAGTTTTCTTACTAAAAAATAAATCTTTATAGTCATAAATTATGTTACAAATTTCCTGAAATTGTACCATTTACTTACGACAATCTCTTCGCATATATTTATCAGTAGGTACCTTTTTGTAAATATGCGATTTTCAGGTATTTTTGCCCATTTTTACCAAATACCATATTTAAAAAGTACCACTTTACCTATGCGTTGTTGTAATATTGGAGGGCGGATTTTTATGCAATTATCACTTACTTCTGACGTCAACCCTTATATGACGCACTTTTTAAATTTATAAAAAATAAATAGAAAGAAATCAATTGATAGATTATGTTAAATGGAAAAATGAAGTTACCTATTGCGTACTTCTTATAATACATAAATTACTTTAGGGTTCGACTTACGATGATAAAGTATTGCTATATGTATAAATTCCGATATTGTTTAAATTTTTTGCTTTGTTCTTTGTCTTCCCTAGACAAAAATTATCAGTCTCTCAGAGTCTTTCAGCGTCTCTGAGAGCGTCTCTCACAGTCTCTCAGTTATTGAGTAGGTGTTTTTATTGATCATTCAAAGTCTCTGTATGAGAGACTCGAACGATAAAATTGTTAATTCAGAGATTCGAGTTTCTCACAGAGAGACTGAATGAATAAAACTGAAAAACTGAGAGACTCGGGTCTCTCGTAGAAAGACTGGGATCTCTGAAATATGTTGAACTTGAATGAGAAAATTTTAACCATGTCTATCAAGACACCATATATTGAGAGATTCGAGTCTCTCATTCAGAGATTCGAGTCTCTCGTTCAGAGTTTCGAGTCTCTCGTTCAGAGATTCGAGTCTCTCGTTCAGAGACTGGATACGAAATGAGGATCTCTCAATGAGCGACTCGAGTCTCTCGTTCAGAGATTCGAGTCTCTCGTTCAGAGACTGGATACGAAATGAGGATCTTTTTAAAAGAGCGATTAAAAAGTTTTTTTGACAGTCTCTCTCAGCGACACCAGAGAGACTCAATGAGAGACGAAGACTCTAGTCTCGCTTTCAGAGACTCTGAGAGACTGAACATTTTTATCTCGGGTTGCCTTGCCCCCGTCTTAAAAACTAAATTTTGTTCAGGATCATCGTCCTCAAGATAAGGCACATATCAGTGATCTAAGTATTACAAACTATTCCTTATTACCTCTTATAGCATTTTGTTATGATTTATTTAATAAAAATGCTTCTAATGTTATTTATGTAAACGGAAAGAGCAGTTATTTTCCTCCTATTCACTGAACTAAATGGCTTCATATTTTTCATCGGAATTATAATAAATTGACGTTCGTTTCTATCCTGATTTTAAAAATAATTATACCAGTCAAAGCGTATCTGCACTATTTTTCATTTGATTTGCACTTACGGTAAATAAAGCGCCACATTAATTAAAAATTCTTTGTAAAGCCGAAAGCCCGTTAACTGTCGCTTGAAATCCTACCGATGTGTGAAAAATATCGCCGCTTGTTTGCTTACAAACTTGTGCTTATTAATTCATTCCTAGCCGATTTTGATTGATACAAAATGCTAATTCGAGTGAAAATTAATTGGATCGTTCAAGTGTTTCCAATGTTTTTTTTTTCTCAGTTAATCGGCGTAATCGCCAGGAATGCCGTATTTCTAAAAATATCCCAGTAACTGTAAAAAACCGGTACATTTTTCTCGTAAAGCATAAATAACTGATGTTCTTTAAATAGAATCGGAAGGACGAGAGATATCTAAATATAAACTCAATTAATGTTCATACCTGCTTGACCGCCTACTTGCTTGGAAACATTTTTTATGCGAAGAAAAACAACTTAAAGCCTCTTTTTTTCGCCCATCAGTGGCAATAACCTTAAATTGAGATACATTCCACTTTGCTTTTATCCTAGTAAGGAAAGTGTAGTTAAGTGATTGATTTTTATTGGAAAGTAACGCGATTTGAAACTGATTAAGTTGTAATACGTGTTAAGTTCCGTAGGTTGAGCAAACTAAGCATTTAAATGAGAAATATTCCGCAATTAATTCGCATTACAAGTTAAGTCTACAAAATTTTATCATTTTAATTAAATTAATCTGATAGGAAAGCAATTAATTTATTCGTTGTTTGCTGTTTTGAGGATACGGAAACCACTGCATTAGATTTATCTTCGAGTTATAAAAAAATTGTAAGACCTGTGGTTTCTTCAGGAATTACAAGCTACAACGTTGAGAAAATAAAATTCTAGAAATTACACGTGTTGTAATTTCATTTTACAATGAATTTAAATAAATTGAAAAAATCGCAATCTTTTATTTAGATTATCTATTACTTCACCGAATAAGATTCCAACAGTCCTCTCTTTCCCAGACAACCAAAATTTGACACAAATATTGGTTCTACCGAGCACTGTCTTACTGTACCTACTATTACACTATTTTAAACACTAAGTATTTTTCATTTCCACCTGACACTAATGCTAATATATGGCAGTCCCTTCAATTTATACTCCAGTGCAAAGCCGGTGGATAAGGCAGAAGACTCTCTTTAGTCTCCTATCAGAAATCGTCGGGAAAATGTAAGTGGTGGTCGGGGAGAGACTGATGAGATCTAGATCACGGCCGATAATTCCTAATAATAGATTACAGCTTACTTACACCACCTAATTGGGGTGGCGGTACACACTTGAGAATTACTCATTTACATAGAGATAACACCAATTTGGTCGCTTAAAAGATTCATTAATTCATCTTCGTTATATTATTTAGATACCGAAAAAAAGGGCGACCAAAATAATGCCAAATACACACCATTAATAATGATTCAAATTATTAACCGATGAAAAAAAGGAGGTTCTCAAGTTGACGCGTATATTTTTTTTTGTTTTTTTTTTTATGTATGACCACGCATAACTTTTTACAGAGTAATCCGATTTTGATAATTCTTTTTTTATTTGAAAGGGTGTACCCCGAAGTTGATCCCACATAAATTTGGAAAAAAATCGAACGCTAAAGGTAGGAAAACGGGGGATGATTGTTGATTCTTGCTCACTCGCTGATTGTAATGTAATGTATGACCACGCATACCTTTTGACAAAATAGTCCGATTTTAATAATTTCTTTTTTATTAGAAAGGGTTTACCCCGAAGTTGGTCCCATATAAACTTGGAAAGAATCTAACCCTAGGGATAGGAAAACAGGGGATGATTTATAGTACGAAAATAATAGTAATAGTAGTAGCAATTAGTAAATTATAGCCACAAAAAATTATTAAATAAAAACTTTTCAACAAAAAAGTGAAACCGCTAAAATACAATAAACCTTTATTTTATTAACCTCAATAACTTAATTCTTCAACTAATATAAGTATACCTAAGGTTATTGAGTAGGTGTTTNAAAGGTTTATTATTTTTTGCTTTTCAGTTTTTTCGGCGGTTTAATTTTTTTGTTAAAAAGTTTTTATTCATTAGTGTTGCGCAAAAAAAGCTTTATAGATAGCACTTACCTTTATTCAAAGACGATCACAAACTTCCACAATGATCCTTCTTCGTTCAGGACACTTCCTGCTGTTAATTTTTCGCAATATTTTGACTTTTACAGCATAATAGAAACGTTTTAGGGAAGAAATATGTTCGATGAACAAAACAGTTATATTTTTTTGTATTTCCTGAGCAAAAAATTAGAGCATACAAAATCCGTAAAATTGTATAAATATATAATACAAAACTTACACAATAATAAACATTGCAAGATTAAAATTACTATAATTAATAGTCTGCCAGAAGTTAATGGCACAAAATTAAAACAAAAAAGAAAAAAAATAAATCAAATAAAATAAGTACAATGTAAAAGTCGAACAGTAGTAAAACTTAGCGAAAATAAGATGTGTCAGTACAGGTACCGTATGCTTTTAGTTAGTAATTAATTACAGAATTGTTTTTTGTGACATCCAACTCTCTAGACAATGGGAAACTTAGAAAATAATTACATGGCACGTTAAGGCTCACGATGGTAATTTTTAGACGATTTTTTCTTTTTCAAATCTTTATAGGAATGCAGTTTCATTAATTACAACAAAACACCTGGATATATATATGAAGTTAATTTTTTCGAAAACCTATTAAAAAACTTTCTACTCGTACAAGAAACAGTTGAACTATCTGAAAATCAAGCATTTGCCAAATTCATTCGTATATTAAATTGTTAGACATTAAAACTGTAATTTGAAAAACTGGACTGCTAAATATTGAATCCGTCGTCTCTTGAAACCTGAAATTAAAAATTTATATAATTCAAACTTCCGACTTTGCAGTAGGTAACTATGAAGCATAATCAATAAATTAGAAAAAAAAATTAATCCAATTTATAATCTTTATAAGGGGACCATCAAATGAACCAGCAATTATTATTAATAAAATAATTTAGCACTCAGTTTAAAACAGCATTTAAGAGCGAGAAAACGGACTATTGTTGACCTATTTTTCCGGTCGCTCTGTAATAACTACATTGGAACAAGAAAAGTGGCACCAGGGGTCTCTCGAAAAAGTTTTTTTGATGAAAATTTCATCATCCTGGCGTTCTTCCCTCATTTCATTAATGTAAAATTTTATCAAGAGTTATCTGTCTTTTGAAATGGATTTTTGTCGAAAAAATCGGCTTTTTCTTGGAAAAGACATTTAAGGTTTGATCACACATTGACAAGGCGAGCACTGGACGTGCACGAGACGAATGTCGTACGAGATAGCTACCTAAGGGAGAATAATCGAAGAAGTTACAGAGTCAACTACCTAGAATTGGTACTGCAAAAAAGCATTGGGATAGATGGACACAAAAAAAAACTGAGGAAGAAAGCATTAGGGGCATAAAAAAAGGAGAAAGAGATCTCAAAGAAAGCTGGAGAAAAAGAATGTTATTATTTGAGACATTGATAGAGAACATATTATGTATTGCACGGAGCGAAAATGTGAGGTGTGGAGAAAGAAAAGAAATTGAAAGCATTCAGGATAGAAATACACTGAAATATTCTACAAGAAGAGGCTTAAAGTAAATTCAGAATACAATATGATTTTAAAAGAATGTATAAAAATTAAGGACAATACTTTGAATATTCAAATCGCAGAAAAAGAAAATCACAAGGAAGAGATGGAAAAAGGAAAAAAAAATAATGAAAAAGGATGGGCAATTAAGTATTACAAATAGAAACTGGAAAAAAGTGGAACTGTATGGAGAAGTAAAAGAGTAAAAAAAAAAAGAGAAACCTAAAATTCGCGCAGGAATACAAGACAATATGAAAGGAAAGGGAGGAAAATCACATTAGGTAGGTACTTGAAAGACTTTGTTTTAACAGCAAGATTTAGACTGGAAAGTAGGAATAAGGCGGAAAGCACTGAGAAGATGAAGAAGAGATGAAAATATGCAAGTTGCAAAAATTGGAACCTGAGGCACTTGAACATATCTTTGAGGGATGTGGAGTAACGGGAAATGAAGCAAAAAATGGGAAATTGAAATGGATGGAAAGGATGAGACAAATATTATGGACGAGTAAAATAGCAGAAAAGAGCAAGAAGAATAAAAATGTTTAGTTTGCAAAATTTGTGTACCGTCTGTATGTACGAAGTAGCTAAATGTAAATGCATCGTGGTCATATACTGTATAAAAAATAATGTTTTCAATAAATCTACCTATCTATTTAGTGTACTATAGTTATTATTTAATTTTATTTAAATATTTCCTGTATTACAGCAAAATCAAAAACGGTTGTAAAAAAAACTGAAATATTCTACAAGAAGAGCCTTAAAGTAAATTCAGAAGACAAGATGATTTTAAAAGAATGCATAAAAATTCAGAAAAGAAAATCACAAGGAAGAGATGGAAAAAGGAAAAAAACGACCTCTACGAAAGCTAAAGCAGTGTTTATAAAATTTGAAAACATATTTGGACAACAACGCATATGCTACTCAAAACAAACTGCCCCATGAGTCGTGCGTACAGAAGTATGTACGTGGCTCATTACAGTAAGACTTCGACATCTACAGAAGGAGAAACGTAGGTGCGTATTTCGTACGAAGCTAGTCTCGCATACGCTTTGTACTCGTTTCGACAATGCATGAACAAACGTTTATAGTCCAAGATCTCAGAGCCGCCAGATATTACTTATTTTTTGAGCAACAAAATGGGTGGGATAGGGTGGTGTTGGTAGCTACTTGTACACATGCCAATTTGGGCTGACGACCAATTTGCAGATATCAAGTGCTAAAAAACTTTACTCGCTTTTCTTAAAGTCTAACTGCCGATTTTTACATAATGTTTTACAGAATATTGTTAAAAATTAATAATCAACATTGCTAAATACTTCCAAATAAGGTGGTAATTTCTGCCAGACGCTTCAAAGTTCAAAAAAGAAATCATAATTTTATTTATAGTTTGGGTACTCGTTTTTAAAAATGATACGGGACTATTTCAATACTTTTTGTTAGCAGCTAGACCAATTGTAGGGACCAAACATTCTTCAGACACAAGTCGTCGTGTGTTGGAGTTGTTTCCAATGAGTCCGCATCCAGCATCGGAGATGGATGAACCTCTTAAGAAGATCGTCACTCGTGTTAGGAAGCAACACCAACATGCGACATCCTTTAGACCCACATCAGAACAACATCAGTTGACCCAAGATTGTTCAATTCTGGTCCGAGATTGGAAGTCATATTTCACCAAGTATAGCAAAAGCCTGATTGACAAGCTGGGTTCACGAATAGACAGTCAATGCTGAACAAAACTAACCAAAGATTGGGCAGTCAATATTGGACCAAGAATAGATGAATAATATTAGCCTACGATTGGGAAACCAACATTATGCCAAACCTTGGTGAACAATATTAACTCAAGATTGGTCAACTAATATTATGCCAAGACTTTTGATAAACAAAATTAATCCAAGATTGGGCAATTGCGTCCCTTTCCACCTTGGTCAAGACTTCGTTGCCCAGTATTGGATATAACTTGGCGAATCGTTTATATACCTAGCCTTGACCCTCCAAATTTGACCCAAATTTGGTCAAGTATTGACAAAATCATACTTGACTACCTAGTATTGGACCAAACTTGTCGAAATGTTGATGTACCTAACCGTGGCTGTTGAAGATTGACCGATCTTTGGACCAGTATTGATAAACCTATTTATGGCTTCCTACTACTGATCCGTTTGGACCCGTCGTCAACTCCGGCATTTCCTACATGGGTATGTTAACCCTACACTTTGATGACTTTCTAATATAGCGACATTTTAATTGTGTCTGGGGTATGTTTGGCCCCTACAATTGGTCTAACTGCCTACAAAATGTATTGAAATGGCTTCCTAAAGTATTATCTTTAAACATTAAAACCCAGACTATAGGTAAAATTCGTACGATTCCTTTTTGCGAACTTTGAAGCGTTTAGCAGAAATTACTGCTGGTGAGAAGTGTTTGACAGTGTTTATTACTTTTTAGCAATATTCCGTGAAACATTATGCAAAATTTAACTACCTACTTACGTTAGGAGCCCTAGTTATAAAACATTACCAAAGAAACTTCCTAAAGGAAAATTCGTGAAACAGAAATTTTTGAATTTAATTGAATTTTCATAAAATAGGGTCACGTACCTAGTTATAATAAAAACGCGAAAAAATTCTACCGACGAGCGCCAGTGACCCGTGCAGTCACACCCATTGTACATTTTATATATTCAACTGTCTTACTGTGTTTCTTGCATATAGACATCGTTCTAAGAACGCAATCCGTAATAATAAGCTAAGCCAACAGTCAACCTTTTTTTTCTTATTCTTAGAAGATGAGAATCGTGGTAATCGTGTCAATGTTTTCAATGCATAATATTTATTTATGTATTCGAAACAAGTCGATCACTGACCTAGTGTATACGTATGGACAGTTGGCCGGTCGGACCACCTACAAGTATCCGACATCTACCCTTTTGATAATCTGTAAATTTTCATATTCAATTGACGTAAAGACTTACGCGTAAATACACGCATTCCTATCCGCAAATGTGGATTTACATATTGAGGATCTCAAGCTATTGGAAATGCGGCGGTAACCATACTATATGACAGAAATGATACGATACGTTTCAAATAAATGAGGGTTCCTATTGACAAAAACTGGCAAAAAAACTCAAGGCAGAATATTGATCTAAGCTTTACACAATATTATCGAAGAAAGTGAGGCCTACAGGAGAAAATTTGATGAAATAAATCGAAATCTCATATCCGGATTTTGCTATCACGTCAGAATTTTAAGACACCGCAATCTCGAATTTCTGAAATGTCTCCTTTGACATACGAGGGTGCGTTTTTAAGTAGGTAGGTCATTAGTGAGGGTACTTACCCCAGTCATTACGAACTCATTATTAGTATAAATAGTAAGTTTTATCGTAATTAGATCAATAGTCTTTGAACTATCGTCGACGAAACAAGTCAATAGGGAACAAATTGTGAAATATGGAAAATCAGTTCAAACCATACTGGGAAAGATGTCATCCATTTACGGGGGCTCTTGTCCAGGTAAACCATGATTTACAAGTGGCATACCCTCTTTAAGCAAGGCAGGGACTCACTTGAAGAGGACCCACAGCCAGGCCGGCCGATCGAGGTGACCACTCCAGAAATCATCCAAAAAGTACCGAAAAATTAATACGGAAAGCTCGCAGAAATGGTAAGAGTATCAGATACAACCATTTTTAAAATTATTCACGATCATCTTGACTAATGCTAGCGCTAAATAGGTGCTGCGAATGTTCACCCCGTCTCAAAAACAACAGCGTCTGGAGTGCCTATTTGGACCTCTGTAGTGAAGATAAAGATGGAGTATTGACTCGAATTATTACTGGGGACGAAACTTGGGTTCATTATTATGAACCTGAGTCCAAACAGGACTCTATGCAGTGGCACAAAAAAGGCACACCGGCATCCAAGAAGTTTGAGGTGTAAGTCGGCTGGGAAAATTATAGCGACAGTCTGTTGGGACTCAGAAGGAATCCTGTTGATCGATTATGAAGATAAAGGTGTCTCCATAACCGCAGAATAGTATGCTTCAATCCTAGAGCGGTTAAAGGAAACAGCAAAGAAAAAAAGAGGAAGAAAATTGACCAAAGGTGTCCTTCTGCGCGACAATGTGCCTATTCACATTAGCCGTGTTGTGATGGCTACCCTACAGAAGGTCAGCTTCTAAATTTTGGTACACCCACCCCACACCCCTGACCTAACTAACAGCGACTATTACCTATTCCCAAAAAAAACTCTTCGTGGGAAGAAATTTTCAAGCGACGAAGAAGTGAAGGATGCAGTATTTTTCAAACACAAAACATTTTTTCAAGGTATACGTAAGTTAATTGAAAATTGAAGAAATTAAGTGAATATATTGAAAAGGAAAAATAAATTCGTACTTTTATTTCCACTTCTCACCCCCCATTCCGTGAACTTAAAAACGCTCCTCGTATACTATGTCTGATCAGTATTGCGGAAAATTAAGGGAGAAAAATGTACGTGAAAAAGAAGTAGAATGAGTCATCTCGCACCATATACCGACATAAACGTAAAACTCATTGACCTTACCTAAAGCCCCAACTACTCCGGCAATGACAGCGCTAACGCGTATTCACACCGACACTATGTGACCATCATGTTCGCATATTTTACACTGGTTTTTGTTTCATATTTACGTATAATCAGCTGTTGCGAAGGTCACGAATAGGTATGTGTGTTTCGTCAGTTGATGCTTGCGAGAGCGAAAGGCAATAAGATAACGCAGCTGCAAAACAGTTAACTGTTTCCGTTAATCTGAGGTACCTTTTGTGTATATTTTTTATATCCCCTACCCTTTTAATATACCAGAATACTGATCAGACATAGTGTATATTCGATAGTCTGTTCCGATAAAAGCTAATCATGCCACCATAAAGTACGATTCTTTTTTTTTAACATACATTTTTAAAGTCACAAGCCTTAATTGATGAAAAACATTAGTAAATATGAGGGAAAACAACTTGGAAGATTTTCATTAATAGTCGGAGAGCTAGGCACGAGATTTGAACGTCATATGACCAAGGTTTATGGTAACATGTTCGAATAGGATGAGGAGAGGGCTGCGAGTTACGTTTATAACAAGGGGTAGATGCAGAAAATGAAAGTGTCCTATTTATTCTTAAATTACGTCAATCAAGATAGTGCTCAAAATTTTACAGAAATGTAGACTTCGACATCCCCAGTTAAACCTCTGAATTTGGAACGGAGGGGGTGTCGAGTAAGGGCTAAGTAAACAAAAAATGATTGCAAAAAAAAAGGCAATCGGAGTTTGAAATAAGCTTCAAGGATATCAAGGGTTATGAAATTTTCCGTTCTTTTCGTTGCTGAAGTGAAAATCATGTTTTCCCAGTAAAAAAAAGACTTAACCTTGACAAATGATCTTGAACGTCAACGCCAAGGTTGCAGTTAAGGCTACCGATTCAATCTCCCGTCAAAAGTATGCAACTTTTGTTGAAAACTTTTTCCGAAATAATAAGCACCAGTCAAGATTTTCGGATTAGTTTGCAATAATTTTTGTAAAATTAACCCCTACCCGTCGCCTTTTGTTTCACTTTACGTGTCGGGCTTTCGGGAGTTTAGTTAAGTATGCTGAATTTTATATTTCTGTAAATTTTTGAACACATCTTGATGACGTAATTTAAAAAAATAGGATACTTTCACCCTGTCTAACTACTCTCTGTTCCTAGTGGACTGTCCGTCTGGTAAGAAATGTAATCTCCTCCACTTTCGGAACATGTTATCATAAAATTTGTCTATATACGTATTCCGAATAACGTTAAAACCTCGTGTCCCATTCATATACTGTAAATGTTGTGTTGTTCTCGTAGAAAACAAAAATTATAATTGTTTCGCCAAACGTTGCTTCGTCAGAATACTGTCTCTACAAGAGTATCAATAATGGAAAAATAATTTATCAAATTTAAATATCCTGCTTCATGGAATTTAAACAAGTGTTAAAAAAAAGATGTTTTATTGTCAACACTTTTCAGACAAATTGACAAGAAGAATATATGAGCTTTTCAGAGAAAAGATAAATCGTTACAAATTATTTATCTGTGAGTATATTATTCCAGTTACAAATAAGAAAAACGAGAAAATTCGTTAGAAAATGACCCACGGGAAATCATATAGAAGCTAATAAAAATTAAGGCTAATATATATTCAATATCTGATATTCGACTAAAGCCTTTCGAAGGCCCATATAAAACAAATAGGTCCACACAAAAAAAACCAAATTGCTAAGAACTTTGTAACGTAAATATTTGTAACAAAATATGGCCTAAGACCTAACAAAAATGCGAATAGAAAAATTTACTTACCTATATGGATTACGCGTTCTTTTCCAAAATTGTTAGGCCCCTCACAATTAAAGTTCTAAGATATATTTTTTTAAGGAAAATAATATTTTCAAAAATTGAACTCGACCTTTTTCTATTTCTAACAGCAGTATATTTATGTATTGTTTGGATAGCATTGATGATTTATGCTTAAAAATGCGCTTCTAGTCCTTTTAGGGCTCAGAAACACTACAATTCAATGTGCCTATTCATAATTTTAAAATAAAAAAGTACATTCAAGTATTGCACCTTTAAAATAGTTATTCAAACAAATTAAGATAGACAAACCATCAAACCATAAAAAATTCCTTGTTTGTGTATATTTAAAAAAAGACAAGGACAAAATATACAATAATATGAAAAATGACTCACCGTTACGGAACTGAGAAGAACCGGTTTCCGTTTCTGAATTAGCATCGAAACTGCTGGTCACGTGGTTCATCCTAATCCAGCCCATTTTATGAAATCTGGAACTTCGCGTACCGGCACATCTCTGGCAAGAGCTTTTACCCTCAAATTTCGATCATCGGTCAATAAAACTACTTCCCTAAATAAGTTCCTTGGTTCGCCTGGAACAATTAAACAATAACATCAAAAATATTGAAATAACCAATAAAAAACGGCTTACCTTCTACGACTTGGTCTTTACTATTCTTGCAAAGAACCAAACAAGTGGCCAGAATTTTGTCATCGTTCTTAAGGGTGGAATCTATAGATGAATCGTCTTCGACCGTGAAAGTAAACGAAGTCAATGTCGTACCTTTCGTAGTAACGCATTTTATATTTGGTTGGCGGATTTGTAAGAAATCTAAAGCCAACTTGGCAGCCACCGCCACTTTTTTGATATGACTTGGGTCTAGAACGTTTCGTGGTGACGGTAAAGGACCTTTTCCACCTTTAGCTAATCCTTCCAATTCGTTTAAAACTGGAATACAAGACGGAGAATAAATAATTAAAGGTTAAGCTGACAGGTGAAGAGAACTTTTCATTCCCACCAGTTACTACAGTGGGCAATGTCTCCGATACACATTCTAGTATAATAAAGCCGGAGGATAGAGCGGTAGTCTCTTCAGTATCGTTTTAGAAGTCGTGGAAATGAATGGGGTGGTGTTTTAGGAAAAAAGGATGAGACTGGCGAAATGAGGAAAATTACAATTTTACTTCTGGTGCAACAGTGTATTAGTTAATACAGCGAACCAGGCATAATATCACAAAAATCATTATCATTAAGTCGTTAGTCCTGAGCTAATCTTCGCATTTCCCTAAAATTAGAACAACCCACATCCTTAACTATTTATGAACATAAATCTAATCTATGTCTCCCTCTACCCCTTCTAACTTCCGTTTCTGCCTCAAATATAACTCTGACTAAATCTTCATGCCTGAGAAGGTGTCCTACTAACCTAGCTCGCCAATTTCTTATTGACTTCCATTGAGTCCTCTGTTCTCCTATTCTTTCTAATATCTCTTCATTTCTAAGCATCTCTATCCACGGTATCTTCATCATCTGCCTGTAACACCACATTTCGAAGGCTTCTAACCTTTTCTTTTCCGCCACGCCCACTGTCCATGTTTCGCACTCGTACAACGCCGCGCTCCAAACATACACCTTTAACAATCTTTTTCGAATTTCTAAATTAACCGTTCGCGAGCATAGAAGTGACTCCTTTTTATTAAAGGCGACACGACCCTGCTTTATAGCCCTACCACTCCTTCCGTCCTGACTTATCTGACTTCCTAGATACCTAAAATCAGCCACTTCTTCTAATTTTTCGTCTCCTATCTTTACATTCACTCGTTCCCTACTTTTTCTTCCGTTGCATACCAGTATTTTTGTTTTACCTTTACTTATTTTCAAATAGTACAGTTTTTTTGTACCGCTTCCATTTTATTGAAAGCTATTTCTAACTCCTCCTTGCTAGATGCTAATACTGCTATATCATCAGCAAATCTAAGCATACTAATCTTTAGCCTCTCTATATCTATCCATACAGTTGTACTGTCTTTAATGATGTCTGACTCCCTTCCTAATATTTACTTCTCTAATCACAAAAATACCAAGCAACTAATAACGATAACAAATTGCATATTCAATTTTTCTATTAAGAATTCTGATTCTATCAGGGTATCAAGTTTAGACCTGTACATACAATTTATTTTGAAATGTCTAACCTCAATATGAAATCAAAACATTTTTGGTATGAAATGATGTCGCTTGTCCGACAACCTACGTAGAAGACATATTTGTTTTATTGTTTTTCTAAAAATAGACTACAATAACCCCATTGACTTACCTACTAATGGTACCATTAGGGTGTAGACATGAGCAGAAGCAGCCGCTTTGATCATGTGCAAATAGTCGATGAAACAATTAGTGTCAGGTACGAGGATTTTTGGTTTGACTTCTATTTGCACACTTACCACTTGCTGACGTAAAATATTCTGTAACAAATGAAATAACTACACTTACAACTAGATCATTAAAGTAAAGTAAGTTTATTGGAATTTTTAGGATCAGCATTGTTACACCAACATATGTTGTTTTCAGTTTTTGTCCAAAAAATGCAAAATATTAAATGACTACAAATTTCATATCGCAGTGATGAACCGACAACAGCTCTTTAGGTAAGAGACCATTACGACGAGTGACGTAATTTTTTATTGAGATGCAGGGGTAAGCGTATCGTAATAATATAGATGTCTTTATCGAAGGAACGCCTAAAGTTAGAACTCCCATCAAGGTATTATTTAAAAAATCTTGAAAAGATCTGCCTGAACCTTATACCGATATTAGTTTTAACATAAACTGTACTGATTATAAAAACAGATATGTATATAGAAACATAAAAAAAAAACAAATTGATTCAACCTTTGTATTATTTATTAACATTTATTATTATATATATA
>NW_020439090.1:47125-50950 GCF_000699045.2 Agrilus planipennis
TTTATAATATGTTTGTTATATATAAGCTTTAATTATAAACAACCATGTAACTTGCACTTTCAAATTTTATCATTGACTGTATCTAAACTATCAAAAAAAATAAATAAAACAGTTCCGCTTTTTGGGAAATATTTAGGGTATTGAATGTGGGATATTGTAAGTTTTCAAGTTGCTCAGGATGAAAGAGTGGAGTACATGTCCAACGAGTCTTTCAACGAACTAATGTTCCTGTACTTTATGTCTGATCAACTGGTGGTACTTTACAGTGAATTTCGTCATAGTATAG
This sequence comes from Agrilus planipennis, assembly GCF_000699045.2. NCBI lineage: Eukaryota > Metazoa > Arthropoda > Insecta > Coleoptera > Buprestidae > Agrilus > Agrilus planipennis. The sequence continues at coordinate 47,412 of NW_020439090.1, forward strand.
GGATGTAAAAAGTGTGCATAAAAAGTACCCCAGTTAATGAGTCGCCAGTGATTGAGAACGGTTACCGCGTTATCTTATCGGTCTTCGACGAAACACAGAGACCTATTCGTGACCTTCGCAAACAGCTGATACGTAGACAAGTCAATTGTACGTAATAAGTAGTAATAATCTGTACTCATTCACGTTCGACTGGGAAAGTATTATCACAAAATACAAAATATACCTTCTTTTCCATTCATTTTTCCAAAGTATTGATCATACATAGTGTATAAGTTCAAGATAATCGTTACCTACTGTTTTACTTTATATTTTCGTTTTCATTTTGAGTTATGGTTTTACCGTAATAGTTAACAGGTACTTATCATGTTAATAAACATACAAATCTGCACTTAACAACGCAATTATTTGATAACAACGGCCAAACGTTTTTCTTCTTTCGATCAAGGCCAAAATTGCATCCCGTACTAATATTACCATTCACTCTGTCACTCTGTAGACTGGTTTAGAAATGTAGGATAAGTGAGAAATAAATAGTCTGGACGCATCCTTATTAGACAACGACCGATGTCTGCGATAATACAAGAAGCAAATATAAAAATTACCGTGGGAACGAAAAGGTGTGCGACTTTCGACGAGTACTCTTATTATATTTGAACCGGTGCCAATTCGTTGAACGAACGAACGAACGAACGATCGACCGAGAAAGACTACGACGCGACATGCAACAGTACCTACAGATTTATTTATGTTAAGTGTGTGTGCACGTTTTATCATACGTACGCCGTACGCACTTGCATAATGTGTATCGCGTACCACTCTTTTCCGCATGGAGAGATATCACACCGATCTCTAAAAAACAATAAATTACACCAAAGTGTTACTGACCATACGGAACGCATTTCGTCTAATACAAATAACCTTGAGAAGTGTAGCGAAAAAACCTAATCTGATATATCAAATCACATCTACATTGTTTAAAGATTGTGCACTGTGAATAAAAAAAACAGAGATGGAAATGATAGGTAGGTACTTGCTGTGAAGCTGTGATGCACTTGAAACAGAAGATGAAAAATTTGAGAAAAATCCGTATCGGTACATTTGTTGCCACAAAGTAGTCAAAAACAAGCAAAACTGCACCGATGAGCAAAGCGAGACCAAGACTGGGACAATATTGGTATTGGTCTTGCTTATCGAGTCCCGATCTTGGTCTTGCTAACATATTTCTAGTCTTGTCTTTGGTCTTAATCTTACTGATATAATCTCGGACTTGGTCTTAGTCTTAAGTCCTGCGTAAGTCCTTTTCTTGCTCATTTAATCTGATACTTACGTTTTTTTTAAATTAAAAATTATAAATAACACAATTAATAGTTAACTAATGAAACATTTTATTTTCTTGTCATCATTATATGTATTTCACTTTTATTATTTATTTGTCTTCATTCCGGTAATACATTAATGAACTGCAATTTCTAACCATCGAAACGACTAGTTACTGTATCGATTTCATAAATTCACCGGAAGTAGGTAATAATTTTTCGTCTTACGCATTTGGTCTTGGTCTTACATATTTGATCATGGTTTTGGTCCTGCTAGTATAAAGGTAGTCTTGGTCTTGTTCTCAATACAAAAGTGAATTTTTTTAATTTTAAAGTAGCCTTTCACCCTCTTTAGCTTTAGAACCTGCATTCAACTATTTACTAAAGTCATCAAGCCTAGGACTTCTTTTTATCATCATAAGGTCGCCAGTCCTAAGACTGGTAGGACACACATCTCCCATCCTTCCTATCCTGAGCTAATCTTCGCATTTCTCTGAAACTTGAACATGTCACATCCTTAACTATTTGCGAACAGTAATCTAATCTAGGTCTTCCTCTACTCCTTTTAACTCCTATTTTTGCCTCTAATATGTCTCTGACTAGACCTTCATGCCTGAGAAGGTGTCCTACCTATCTATTTCGCCCATTTTTTATTGACTTCCATAAAGTCCTCTGTCCTCCTATTCTTTCTGTTTCTGGTTTTAGGATGTCTGTAACTAACTCTTCATGTGATAGAAGAAGTTCTAATATCCCTAGACAAAAATTTTCAGTCTCTCCCCAATCTCTTACAGTCTTTCACAGTCTCTCAGTTATTGCCTAGGTGTTTTTATGGATCTCATACAGTCTCTGTACGAGAAACTCGAACAATAAAATTGTTAATTCAGATATTCGAGTCTCTGACAGAGAGACTAAATGAATAAAACTGAAAAATTGAGAGACTGGAGTCTCTCGTAGAGACTAGGATCTCTGAAATATGTTGAACTTTTCTTAACCATGTCTATCGAGACACCACTTATTGAAAGATTCGAGTCTCTCGTTCAGAGACTGGATACGAAATGAGGATCTCTCTATGAGCGACTCGAGTTTCTCGCTCAGCGAGTTCAGTCTATCGACAGTCTCTCTCAGCGACACCAGACAGACTCGATGAGAGACGGAGACTCGAGTCTCGCTTTCATAGACTCTGAGAGACTAAACATTTTCATCTTGGGATCTGCTCTTCCATTTTAACTTCCACAATATTCCCCAATCACTTATTTTTTTCTAACACCGTCATCTTTTTGCACCCGTACAAAGTCAACGCTCTAATATTTTAATAATTTTTAAACATTAATGCGAAATCAACATAATTTCTTTCCACCACAGATTACCTCAAATTAATGAGGAAAAATTTATAGCTGTTGTCACACCCTCGCCTGGAATTGCACCCACATCCCTGGCTTAACGCATCGTACTCTTTTACCACTAAACTACGAAACAAATTAACACCTCAGCGATAAGTTTACAAAATTTCTCATGTAGGTAATTGCAAAAATGACAATTATCAACCGTTTTTGGACATTTTTTACAATAACCTTTCAAGAGATTAGAACTTTTCAATTGAAGGTTTTTGTACTGTCTACAAGTATTGTGTACAACTCAACAATATCGTAAAATATGTCTAAAGAAATATCCTGTTAGAAGCGGAGCTCATAATTTCAATTTTACGAGGTCCATCATCCAATCTGAAATTTTACCGTTTAAAAAACACAGAAAAATGATTTTTTTACCGTATTTATTCTTGCAACCCAGGACGAAATTTTTTTTTTCTATAAAATCCATGGCTATATCTTACAGTACACTAAATTTGGAACAAAAAGTCTCATTGAGCCGAATTTCCATTTTCATTATTTGATTTTTTTACAGAGCTTTGAAATCAAAATTTACCGTTTTTTGCTTTTTTCAGCTAAACTATTAAAGTTAGACGAAAAAGTTAAATAGCAATTTTGTAGCTTATTTGATGTCCTACAAAAAAGTTATATATATTTTTTTTGTATCGTCAATACTTGAAAAGTTACAGGCGTGTAAAGTCATTATTTTTGTATTATTAACTTTTTGTAAGTAAAATATTGATGTTTGCACAAAAATACAATAAAAAATCATGAAAATGGAAATTCGGCTCAATGAGATTTTTTGTTCCAAATTTAGTGTACTATAAGATATAGCCATGGATTTTATAGAAAAAAA
>NW_020439090.1:50981-79308 GCF_000699045.2 Agrilus planipennis
ATTTTTGTGCAAACATCAATATTTTACTTACAAAAAGTTAATAATACAAAAATAATGACTTTACACGCCTGTAACTTTTCAAGTATTGACGATACAAAAAAAAATATATATAACTTTTTTGTAGGACATCAAATAAGCTACAAAATTGCTATTTAACTTTTTCGTCTAACTTTAATAGTTTAGCTGAAAAAAAGCAAAAAACGGAAAATTTTGATTTCAAAGCTCTGTAAAAAAATCAAATAATGAAAATGGAAATTCGGCTCAATGAGATTTTTTGTTCCAAATTTAGTGTACTATAAGATATAGCCATGGATTTTATAGAAAAAAAAATTTCTTCCTGGGTTGCAAGAATAAATACGGCAAAAAAATCATTTTTCTGTGTTTTTTAAACGGTAAAATTTCAGATTGGATGATGGACCTCGTAAAATTGAAATTATGAGCTCCGCTTCTAACAGGATATTTGTTTAGACATATTTTACGATATTTTGAACGTAGTGCAAGAAATAAAATGGCACAGCCTAACCATTATACTAGGCTACAAAAAGAAAGCATTTGAAAATTTCCAACTTTAGGTAGTTCGAAAACTAGAAAACCACCCAAAATACCACCCCGTGCATTGGTTTTTACTATTTCCATCGGACTAATCGGCAACTGTGACCAGCAATGATCTACCTATTTCCTATCCCATTAGCAAGACATTTTAATTGACTTACCTACTATATAGTGTTCACTTATATATGTACATAGAAACGGTAATAAATACGCACATTCCCGAGTTTCCATTTTCAGTCGGAAACACAAAAATCTCTTTGACGATTAAACGTATATACCTATACTTACCTACGCATAGCAATAGCGAGAGAGAGAGAGAAAGAGAGAAAGGAATAACAAGCATCGAATCAAAAATTATTACGTAACATTGCTTGCTATGGGTACCTTACGTACTTGATTTATATGCAAATATAATCGTGCAGCTGAATTCCGTCTTCAACTATTCTCGTAAATCAAGTTCAACTGAAAACGATCTCTCACGTCACCTGCTGGAATCTGTTGAAATGTGAATGGTTCTGAGCGTGATCGGAATTCAAATGTGAATTAAAGTACAGGCCGTCCCAAAAATGCACAGGTACATAGATACCTCCTGATGCATTCATGATTATTGCAATAAAAACAATCAAATGAGAGATGTTTAACTTCCCATGCGTCAAAAATCGTAGTCAGAATCGCACAGAGAAAAATAGAAAAAAGGAGGAGGAATAGGGGAAGACCAATTTGGGTGTACTTAGAAGAAACAGGGAACAGCGGAAGGTTATTTTAGGTTTATTGGTAATACAATCGACTCTCGATAATTCGAAACTCGAGGGACTCTTAAAATATTAGGAATTATCGAGTGTTTGAATTATCAAATAGTTCGAAATTTAATCTTTCGAACTTTTAATCTCTATACCAGAGCCGGGCAAACTTTAACTTCGCAGGAGCCGCTACATGAGGTTAGTTTGAGTCACTTCATACCCTTCCATGAGTGCGAGAGAGTAAGCAGTAATGAATAATTTTGTTTTGTCTTTTTCTTTTCCCTTCCACTCCCATATCAAGCCCCTCCATCCCGTAGACGAGCGAAGCCACTACGTTCGCAAAACTATTGGGTTTAACTATGGAAGAGGGGACTCACCTACGAAATGGAAGGGATAAGAAAAGGAAAGAATCATCTCACTCGCACTCGTAGGATCAATGAGGAGCTACTTGGTTAACCTTGAGGAGCACTCGGGAGTCAAAAGAGCCGAGTTTGCCCGGCTCTGCTGTATACAACGAAAGAGTAACAATAACTGAAACATAACTAAACAAACCAATTCGTGCGGAAGTGTGTGTCAAACTAATCATAATAAAAACAAAAGCTCGATGATACGATGATACAAGTTTGAACTTGCCTTAAAATGTATGTACTTACAATCTTTCTGTCTCTTTCTCTCTGCAACTTCGAATTGTCGAGTGTTTAGCGCCGATGAGTTCGAATTAGCGCGTCGTTTTGTTACGTATAGCAATGATTTTTTTCGTTCGAATTACCAAGTGCATAAAAATGTATTGATTTAGTTCGAAATATAAAGAGATTTTGTAGGGAACTCGTGATAACTTTGAATTATAGAAAGGTTCGAATTATCGCAGGTTTGGATTAACGAGAGTCGACTGTAATAGAAAAAGGAAAGTACGCGTACATAGGATTCCTAAATTTAAAAAAAGCTTCTGACAATGTTAACAATGGAACATGATGTAGGGATAATACATAGATAGAAGGCTGCTTGAAAACATCCCTATCTGGAGCGACACGACAGTGTAAGTTTGTAATCAATACATAACCTTATTTACCTTATCAGCTTTTGCTGTTTTTATCCGTTTTTAGGATTAAACACCAAAGCGATTGTTTTTCGTCGAATTTTGTATTTACCACTACAAAAACCTAAAAAAAAGCGATACTGCAGACACATATCCATATTATGAATATATGTAGGTGTACGTAGCAGATAATGCGAATTCTCAACTTTTTAAGGTTCCATACCTCAAAAAGGAACCCTTTTAGGATCACTTCGTTGTCGGCCTGTCTGTCTGTTTGTTTGTCTGTGTGTCTAAAATATGAATTTTCAGCTTTTTAAAGTTCTGTACCTGAAAAGGAAAAAGGAACCCTTTTAGGATCACTTCGTTGTCGGCCTGTCTGTCTGTTTGTTTGTCTGTGTGTCTAAAATATGAATTTTCAGCTTTTTAAAGTTCTGTACCTGAAAAGGAAAAAGGAACCCTTTTAGGATCACTTCGTTGTCGGCCTGTCTGTCTGTTTGTTTGTCTGTGTGTCTAAAATATGAATTTTCAGCTTTTTAAAGTTCTGTACCTGAAAAGGAAAAAGGAACCCTTTTAGGATCACTTCGTTGTCGGCCTGTCTGTCTGTTTGTTTGTCTGTGTGTCTAAAATATGAATTTTCAGCTTTTTAAAGTTCTGTACCTGAAAAGGAAAAAGGAACCCTTTTAGGATCACTTCGTTGTCGGCCTGTCTGTCTATTTGTCTGTCTGTCTGTCTGTCTCTGTATAATATGAATTATTAGCTTTTTAAGGTTTCGTAGCTCAAAAGGAAAAAGAAACCCATTTAGGATCAGTTCGTTACCGGTATGTCTGCCTGTGTGTCTGTCTTTCTGTCTATCTGTATGCCAAGATCGTTGTTCTCAGAAACAGGTGGAGGTACCACGTTAAAATTAATATCAAATACTCAGGTCTGCAATTCTTTGGAACTGTGGAGAAATGACACTTTTAAGTCAACGGAATCAAACAATGCCGCATATTCTGACACTCGCTAGGATACTTCCTGCTGGCCTATAAAATTACGAAATTTGGCAAGAAGGAATGTCTTATAACACAAGTACATACCTAAAGGAAAAAATCCGAAATCCGTAAACGAAAATGGTTACATCACAAAAAAATATTTTTTAATTGTAACATTCTAATTATATACGTTTTGGGGGAAACATAAAACACACTCGGAAAAGAGGGAAAAACCTTCAAAATTGGATTTCCGTACGTATACCTACAAGTTTGTATGGAGCCTTGCGCGATTCCGACACGCACTTGATTGGTCCTTTTTACCTTACCCCCTCTTCCCCCCCTTTGACAAGCCTTGACTATGCAAGTAATAAGTGGGCTAGCCTGTACATGAGACACATAAAGTAGGTACTACAGAAGACGCGTTAGAAATTCTGCGCGAGTTTCGCACAAACCGAACATAATTTCGTATACCAGATACATATATTTGCAACGTTTCTATGGCACCGCAGGCCGGCGCTGTTGCTTCGTACGAAAATACAATTACGAAAACAACACGACTTCGTTACGAATTAAAGCACATGGGGAATGAGAACATATTAAACGAACAGTGACGTACGCTAAGCGACGAGACGCTACACGTCGCGATGTACACAGCCACAACTAGAACGACCTGACGAGAGCAATATTAATTATACAGGTTAATTGGATTTTATAGTAAAAGAAAATGATGAACACCACGGAGACGTACGTGTTTCGCAGGCTTCCGTTGGTGATGTGGATGTTACCGCAAATGTATGAAATCTAGGAAATGTATACAATACCGCGGCTATTTAGAGAATGTATAAAATATTGGGATCCGTCAAATAGGCATACACCATCTGGTGGCAAAATTTACATAGGAACTGTGCACGCAAATTGTAAAATTGTTTATTAAAATAATAAAACACGTTAAAAAAGTAAAAATGTTTTTGATGATGGAGTCGACGAAGTTTTCTTCTAAAGTTAAATCAAATAAAAAGTTAATATGTTTAGTGAAAAGCTGAAATAGCACTTCAGACATAGATCTTCACTCTTCACCTATATTAACTACTTTCCAAAAAAAACTAACCGTTTTATATATGTAAAAAGTATATTCGGAAAATTAGAGAAAAAAGTAAACTAATAGAAGCTTGGATGAAAGCAATAGGTATCAATGTTTTTGATGATGGAGTCGACGAAGTTTTCTTCTAAAGTTAAATCGTCTAAAAAGTTAATATGTTTAGTGAAAAGCTGAAATAGCACTTCAGACATAGATCTTCACTCTTCACCTATATTAACTACTTTCCAAAAAAAACTAACCGTTTTATGTATGTAAAAAATATATTCTGAAAATTAGAGAAAAAAGTAAACTAATAGAAGCTTGGATGAAAGCAGTAGGTATCAAAGAAGTGAATTCCGAAATAAAAATTTGTTCACGTCATTTTAATGCACATGATTATATTTCAGCAAGTATTTATCATCAGCCATAACCTTAATATTTAAAACTAGAATCATACTAAAATTATAAAGTGAGAAATTATTTATTCCTGTGTAATTGATTTAACACAATTCTAATGATAATATAAGTATTTTGAGGTTAAGAATCTACCTGCTGCAATACAACAAAGTTGCAATAATGTGTTTGCAACGTTCTCTTAAATCGGCTATGCACGTGCAAGTTATTGATATGAAATTGCTTAAATCACCCAGAATCACCTCACCAATTATATAACGTGAATCACTTTTTAAATCCGAAGTTTGTAAAAAGTAGGCAGTAAACTTGACGGAATTTGAAGGCTAGCTTCCGGATTTGTTATTTCCGAATTTTATAATGTGATTGGCATTAAAAACACGCTCACCTTCAACGAAATTTCCTTTCCGAGGCTTTGTGTCAGCCCAATCACATATTGTGTCAATACTTATCATTTTATCGTAATTTAAAAACTTGGAAATTGCACGGTACACTATAGGAACTACGATAAATTTTCCCTAATCGGCGCCATGTTTTTAGGCTCCTTCCATTTGACGGATCCCAATTGTCTCAAAATTTATTAATAAACACAAAGCCTGGGAAATGTATACATTTCCTAGGAATTCTATGAAATTCAGATATTGTACTAAGAAATGCATAAAACTAATGCTTTCTGTGAATAAAATACTCTAACATATCAGCCCGCCTCCGGCGGGCAGAAGCCTTAAATACACTCCGATCTGTCATAAATCTACCTAACGTCACCAATGCATATGTTATAGAGCATAGTTTTGGAACGTTGAAAAGCAATACTTGGCGGCCTATGACATTGTATAGACAATAATACGGCAGACTGCTTGGAGATGTATATTCATTGGCGACATCATCGTTTGATTAAGTATATTTATGACAGATTGGAGTTTATTTAATGCCCCTGCCCTGATATGTTAAGAGTATTTTATTCACAGAAAGCATTAGTTTTATACATTTCCTAGTACAATATCGGAACTTTATAAAATTCCTAGGAAATCTATACCTTTCAAAGGATGTGTGTATTAAAAAATCTTTGAAACAATATTTTATACATTTCGTAAACAGCCTCGGAATTGTATATATTTCTTAGGAATTTTACACAATTCCTAGATTTCATATATTTCCGGTAACATCTCCACTTCACTAGAGTACAACCATATACCTGGAGTTGTTAAGTGGAGAGTTAAGAACTGAATATTGGGATATTCTATTACATGCTATCATCAAAAGGCAGAAATACAACGTGGTATATGAGAATTTATGCAAATACCTTCAGTCATCTTATCATATAAATAATAAGGTGATTTACACCTTTTAAAATGATTGCTACGCTCTGTACAAAAGGTAAGTTTTCAGAAAACCATGTGATATTTTCAAATTGATGTGTTTGAAAAAATATATTCCACACACTCACAGAATTATGCATTTTCGCTAGTGTCACATAACCAGAAAAATGTCGACAATGAAATGTATATAATTTCTACGTTCAGTAAAATTTTTTGCCTTACCTGTATAATGCATGAACTTAGAAGTTAATATTTTGCCGACCTATTGATAGACGATTATCTCAGTTTTTTTGGACAGTCGCTTTTACCTCAATTTTCTTTTATTTCACGCAAACTTAACAAAATCAATGACTTACCTGTACACGCTGCCGGTGCAACTCTTGAGTACGATGTCGTTTTTCTAATTCAACCTTCCGAGAGAGAAGTTCTGAAATTTCTGCTGGTGCATCTTCTGTTATTTTTGGAGGTAATTCTTCTTCGTCTTCACTGAAACATTCCAAATACAGGTCGCTATCTTCAGTCTGTAACAAAAATTTAAAGTTTTTGTGGTGGAGAATATCAAAAAAAAAGAAAAACAAGTAAAGCTGTAAATTGTGGAAATTGTCTGGAAAATGGGTCCATCGGCTGTAGGGGGATTGTTAAGTCTTGTTCTTGCTCATTTAATCTGATACTTACGTTTTTTTTTTTAGTACAAAGTGAAAGAAATAAAAATATCGAAAAAAAAAAAAATTGTTTGTCTCTGTATGCGTTATCCAGGCACAAGAACAAAGAACATTTACTTATTCAAAAAACATTTTTGGAGAACACTTTTTTAAAACAGTAAAGTTTTTTTTTTATATTTAGTGTTAAATTAAAGCAAACTGAAAATTTTAAGTACAAAAAAAATTTTGTTCCAAGAAAAGAATATATTAAAGTTGCTTCAAATAGTTTAACTGATAAATCCACCTGAGATCATAATATTTCGTTTAGTCTTGCGTATTTGGTCTTATTTGGTTTCGGTTTTAGTCTTGGTCTTGTTCGTTCGATCTTAGTCTTGCTCCTGCTAATATAAAAACAGTTTTGGTCTTAGTCTATTTCTCAAGATCAAGACTAAGACTGCGAAGACCAAGAACAATTTTGCTCACAATTACCTCTTTACACCCACCTATAAATACCTTTTGGTGTTATAAAAAGTCATTTTTCCCTCCCCTTCGACCAATGGATTTACACGTCCCCTCCCCCGATCGTCGATCCCGTTATATAGACGTTACCAAAATTTTAAACCTTATCAAAAGCCAAAATGCTGCATTTTTAGCAATTGGGAAAATTAATAATATCTATGAAAACTGACTTACCAACTCGGGTGGTGATGGAGTCGAGTCACGATTTGAACATACATTAACAACAGAAATATATTTTTGAAAGTCTTTTTCGATTTCTAGTTTAAGAACTGGAGGCTCAAGTCCACATAAAAATACGGTTCCAAAAAAGAGCAATTTGGAAAGACGAAGCGTGAACTGGGCACCTTCCATGTCGACCTCCTTCGGGGCAAATTGAGGAATGTTTTCGTTATACATGAGAGGGGTGAAACCACTAAGGGCACTGTCCTCCGGTAGCCGAACTAGTTCGTATCCTGGAAAAGAAAATTACACTAGTCTCCTTACACTCCTTTAATCCCCAAAACAGTGTACAGGGTGAAAGTTAATATTTTTCGTAATTTACATTCTCTGGCTAATAACGTATTAATTAATTATGGAAAGTAGGTAATTAAATGATATGCTATTTAAATTTCATATCAGCAAGAATACTGACCTAATAAACTGTTTGCGATTTTAGAATACGAACAACAAAATTAAATTACTACAAAACCCCAATTAAACTTAAATAGCAAAATTATTGGTTGGCCTGCAAAATTATGAAGAAAAGGTAACGTGTGCAAATCTCTGGTTTAGTTAATTTATTAAACATCTTTACATGACTTTTCTATTAGTAAAACTTTAGTGTGGAAAGCTACAATCCAATCAATAACATCCATATTATTATAAAATTGTCTTAATTTTAATAAACATAAAACACATAATTTTAACTTACTCAGAACTGTAGTGATGTTACGGTAAAAGTAATAATATGGTGATTATATTTATATATAATAACCAGTTATTGTGTATAATCACCACTAAATTTGGTAACTATGATAAATTTTTCAAAATTTATCAAATTAACCGGTTTGTTTGCATAATTCCCAACTCGTAGTGGTAAATGTGATGAATATCATGACTAATTGAGCCAGTACAATAGAGTGCAGTTTTTTTGTGTAGTTACGAGGGTGGATTGATAAGTTTCCGGCCTAACCAAGAGATGACGCCACTAGGCCTACCTTGAGGTGACATTCTATAGTACCATCCTTGGATAGCTTGTAGCTATAGTTTCAGCCCGATCTCCTTGCTAGTGTAGGTTTGACAGCACGCTGAACAAGACGCCTCTGTGGTTTTCGTAAAAATGGAAAAGCAGGAAAATCGTGCTGTCATCAAATACTTTTATTTGAAGGGGTTAACGCCGAAGGAAATTAAAAAAGAGATGGACTCAACACTGGGGACATCCTCCCCGTCATATTCAACCGTTAAGCAGTGGGTTTCCGAGTTTAAAAAGGGTCGTGTGAGCACCTCTGATGGGCCTCGCTCAGGACGCCCCGTTGAGGTCACAACTCCAGATATGATCGAAAAAATTCATCAAATAGTGCTGGGAGACCGCAGATTGAAAGTGCGTGAGATAGCTGAGACCTGTAAGATGTCATATGAACGTGTGCAACATATTTTGCACCAACATTTGCATATGGAAAAGCTCTGTGCAAGATGGGTGCCGCGTTTGCTAACAGTCGACCAAAAATTGATTCGAAAAAACATTTCTACCGCAAATTTGTCATTGTATAAGCGTAATCCAAGCGAATTTTTGCGTCGATTCGTAACCGTTGACGAAACGTGGGTCCACCACTACACTCCTGAAACCAAAGAACAGTCTAAACAGTGGATTGGACCAGGGGAACCAACTCCAAAGAAGGCAAAAACAATTTTTTCGGCGAACAAGGTTATGGCTACTGTTTTTTGGGATGCAAGAGGTATTATATACATTGATTACCTTGCAAAGGGTAATACTATCACTGGTCAATACTACGCAGACTTATTGCAACGTTTGAGCCACGAGGTGAAAATTAAACGACCTCATCTGGCGAAGAAAAAAATCTTGTTTCATCACGATAACGCACCAGCGCACACGTCAATAGTTGCGACGGCTAAAATCAACGATCTAAAGTTTGAATTGATGCCGCACCCTCCTTACTCTCCTGACCTAGCCCCGAGTGACTATTTTCTGTTCCCTAATCTCAAAAAATGGCTTGGCGGTAAGAGATTTGCGGACAATGAAGAAGTAATCGAAGCTGTAAATGGTTATTTTGAGGAGCTTGACGAATCAGTCTATAGAGATGGCATTAATAGACTGGAACACCGCTATGAGAAATGTATCAGCCTTGGAGGAGATTATGTTGAGAAATAAAAAAAAAAAATTTTTAAAAACCTTGTTTTTCTTGGTCAGGCCGGAAACTTATCAATCCACCCTCGTACTACTCAGAAAGATATTTTTTCGCATAGTTTTCGAACGTTGAAAAATCATATGTGGTCACCTATGATATATAAAATAGACAATAATACGGCAGGCTATTTGAAGGCATATGTGCACTGGTGACGTCACTGTTTGTTTAGGTAGATTTATGACAGACTGAAGTTTCTTTAATACCCCTGTACGCCGGAGGCGGGCTGACATGTTGGAATAATGTCACGAAGTCATCTTTGTTTCAGTTTCAATGACTTGGGAATTATGAAAACAATCCGATTAATTTAATAAATTTTAAAAAATTCACCAAATGTAGTGGCGATTATGCATAATTACTGGTTATTATATGTAATCATCGAATTAATCTCATTTACAATAACAGTGATACATTTTGTTCATTCAAAAAAATACAACTTTGATACGTTTTGTGCTTTTTGGAAACCCTGCTGCACATCATGAAAATAATTTTAAAATATACCACCAATGGATCCCTACCTACCCCCACAACAAAAATTTTTAAAAATCTATAATCAGCCGTAAAACCCCTGTATAAAAAGGTAAAGTGACTGATTGATATATCAACGCACAGACTACACCCCTGAGACTCGAGACTGAAAATTTTGCAATAAAGTTCTTTGTATAATACAGGTGAGCACTAACACAAGATTTTATAATATTCAACCCCTAAAGGGTGAAAAGAGTGTTGAGAGTTTGATGTATCGATCAAGATACTTCATAAACCGCTAAGTCAAGAAACTTGAAATCTTGCATCAAGACATCATATGTACAATAGTCTCATCCGTTTTAAAATGATTTTTCAAAATGCCACCCCTAAGTACAAAGGGAAACGTTTAATACATTATAAAATTATTAAAAAAATGTCAAAGGAAAAGAGGGCTTAGGTTTCCAATCCCGCACTACCTACAAAGATGCCGTCCAATGTTGGGCTAGTGCTTAGCACTTGTAACGACTCACAATATCTCCTTTTTCGCTATCTGAGGGCAACAATGCAGTTTACTCCACAACAGAATCCGAATGATATCGAAAATCAATTTAGTAACAGAACATGTCAAAAGCAAAACTTTTAAGACCATTAACAACCCTCTAAGCTTCATTTTTCCCTTACCCACTGGAGAGGCTTGTCACAAACACAAACAGTGAAGATTTCAACACAAGCTGTGGTAAATGACTAAGTCTTTGCATTAACACTTCACACTTGAAATATTAAATCAGTTAGTTTTAACGTTAACACCAAATACACGCTCCCTTAAAAAATACTTTTTATTCTTTATTAATTTGTATTAATAAAAATTATTTTTTCAAACACTTTCATTATTTATTAAATGATTAAATGAATTGTTGCTTTACGAGGGTGGATTGATAAGTTTCCGGCCTGACCAAGAAAAACAAGGTTTTTAAAAATTTTTTTTTTTTATTTCTCAACATAATCTCCTCCAAGGCTGATACATTTCTCATAGCGGTGTTCCAGTCTATTAATGCCATCTCTATAGACTGATTCGTCAAGCTCCTCAAAATAACCATTTACAGCTTCGATTACTTCTTCATTGTCCGCAAATCTCTTACCGCCAAGCCATTTTTTGAGATTAGGGAACAGAAAATAGTCACTCGGGGCTAGGTCTGGAGAGTAAGGAGGGTGCGGCATCAATTCAAACTTTAGATCGTTGATTTTAGCCGTCGCAACGATTGACGTGTGCGCTGGTGCGTTATCGTGATGAAACAAGATTTTTTTCTTCGCCAGATGAGGTCGTTTAATTTTCACCTCGTGGCTCAAACGTTGCAATAAGTCTGCGTAGTATTGACCAGTGATAGTATTACCCTTTGCAAGGTAATCAATGTATATAATACCTCTTGCATCCCAAAAAACAGTAGCCATAACCTTGTTCGCCGAAAAAATTGTTTTTGCCTTCTTTGGAGTTGGTTCCCCTGGTCCAATCCACTGTTTAGACTGTTCTTTGGTTTCAGGAGTGTAGTGGTGGACCCACGTTTCGTCAACGGTTACGAATCGACGCAAAAATTCGCTTGGATTACGCTTATACAATGACAAATTTGCGGTAGAAATGTTTTTTCGAATCAATTTTTGGTCGACTGTTAGCAAACGCGGCACCCATCTTGCACAGAGCTTTTCCATATGCAAATGTTGGTGCAAAATATGTTGCACACGTTCATATGACATCTTACAGGTCTCAGCTATCTCACGCACTTTCAATCTGCGGTCTCCCAGCACTATTTGATGAATTTTTTCGATCATATCTGGAGTTGTGACCTCAACGGGGCGTCCTGAGCGAGGCCCATCAGAGGTGCTCACACGACCCTTTTTAAACTCGGAAACCCACTGCTTAACGGTTGAATATGACGGGGAGGATGTCCCCAGTGTTGAGTCCATCTCTTTTTTAATTTCCTTCGGCGTTAACCCCTTCAAATAAAAGTATTTGATGACAGCACGATTTTCCTGCTTTTCCATTTTTACGAAAACCACAGAGGCGTCTTGTTCAGCGTGCTGTCAAACCTACACTAGCAAGGAGATCGGGCTGAAACTATAGCTACAAGCTATCCAAGGATGGTACTATAGAATGTCACCTCAAGGTAGGCCTAGTGGCGTCATCTCTTGGTTAGGCCGGAAACTTATCAATCCACCCTCGTATTAAATTGATAATTCATATTTTTACCACAGGTTACGGTATGGTTTAAATTGGTTTCTCTGATTACTACACG
The DNA here is from genome assembly GCF_000699045.2 of Agrilus planipennis. Lineage (NCBI taxonomy): Eukaryota > Metazoa > Arthropoda > Insecta > Coleoptera > Buprestidae > Agrilus > Agrilus planipennis. The sequence goes on from NW_020439090.1 coordinate 63,407, forward strand.
GTACACATTATTCCACAATTTAAAGATGAGTTATTTATTTATTCGTTTTTAAAATTTTAAATAGATATTTAATGTTGATTGCAATTATTTTGCTTGTTTTTTACTGCAGCGATATTGTTCGTCTTTTGATGTTAAAACAAACATTTATTTTAAAGTTGATTGTAAAATATATATTAGCAATGCATCTGGTAGCACATTAACTGAACATTTTTGTAATAGGTCAAGAAAATGCTTTTAAATTACAACCTCGAATAGAATTTTTTTCTTGTACCCACTCGAATTTTAAACATCGTATGCAACGTATTTTAAGCATCTAACTATTTTCATAAGACATCTGATAAATTCTGTATTTTATTTACATTCACCACCCTATACGACTCACTGTTAACTAAAATCCTTTTAATTGTTATTAGACGTCTAAGGGGTTCACAATTGACCCACGTCAAATAAAATCCCCCAAAATCCGTAGAAATGCACATCTGTCGCATTTTGTACGAAAATTAGAGTTTCTGCGTAATGTAACGGTCCGAAATTTACAAGGAAAAGGGCGAGAGCTAGTAACCCGATGATTAATCATCGGACGTAATCCAATGAAACAATTAGTGGTGACAGAAGTGCAGGGTGCGGGATCAAATCCCATTATTATTCGAACGCTTCCCGCACCGTCTCACCCACTAATCCCCACTTTTAAGTGAAGACACTATACAGGGCGATTTTTAAAAAGTACGCGGCTATCTATTATAATTGGAAAATTATATATTAGGTAAATAAGTAAANAACGTAACCTACCAAATTTTTTGGAGTGATTTTTGTCTTTTTTGGGTTAGGATTGATTAGTTTCTGTTTTAGTATCGATTTTTTACTTCCATCTCAAAAAAGTTACATTATAAGCATTGGTCGCAACGTAAATGTTTTCGGACTTTGCGCCAGAATATACTAAACATATATTTCTCTGCGATTTCTTTTCAATGTTATCTTCTAATAAATATGACGCCCAACACCTCCGCCATATTTTATTTTTATTAGCTAATTGTTTTAGTTAACTTTATAGTAGGCAGGTATTTACATGAATAGAAACCAAAGAGCGAAAAAATTAAGTCTATTTTAAATACAAACGAAACTAACTTAATTTCACTTTTAGATTGGCTAGTAATTAAGAAGTAAGTAAGGGACTTTTTTACAAAAAAGTATGTTACGCCTTTCGAACCATATAATGCCTTATTATTCGTTAATAAAATCTTCTATGAGGCACTAAGAATAGATAACCAGTGTACCTAAGACATGTGAAATGTAGTAGGAATTTTCCTTTAGTCTTTAGGGAGTGTACCAAAAAAGAATTTGAAATTCCGCCCCTGAAAGGGCGAAAAGTACAACCTACGTCCCAAACTTGTGGACTTAGAGATTTGAAAGGGGAATTGTTCTAGTGGTATACAAAGGAGAAATGTTCTGAAATTTACTCTGTAAAGGGATGAAAAAAGGCGGTAAATTTTCAATGGAAACAGAACATAACATATTTACATTTTTTATATTCTACAAATTAGTTACCTATGTGAAAGTTTGAGGGCTATCAACTTTTTATCTCAATGGCATTGAAACAATTGAGATTCGAATATGTTAAAAAGTAAATTATTATTAAACTGTAATCATCGAGGTAAAACTATCAAAATACGATATAAAAGACTCGTTTATCAGTGGTATTTTTTAGGTCTTTGCAAAAATGAAAACTTGTTGACTACAGGGTCATAATATGCCTATAATATGCAATATCTACTAAGTATGAACAGTCAAAAATAAGAATATATAAAGAAATATCAAATGATTAACGAGAGATTGCAATAATTTGTATTTCATTAAGTATTGTTAATTGTTTTGCATAGTATTTGATTTCTTTACAGTTCCTTTAAGTATATTCGTTTTGTATTAATTGTTAGGTTTATTTGTAGTATAGGATCATTTGGTTTGATTATCAACCCTTTTAGTTTATACTTTTCTTCATTTTTTCTCTAGAAAAAAATTAATTCTAAAGTATCATCATAGGATCGCCTGTTCGAAAGACTTGTTGGACACGCGTGTCTTCCCTAACGATCCTCTGCATTTTCTTAAAAATTAGAACAACCCACATCCCTATGTATCTGCGAACAGTAGTGTCATTCACCTTTTCCCCTGTCTCTATTTACTCCTATTCCTGCTTTTAATATATCTGCAATTCATGTCTCACAAAAATTCCTACCACCCTATCACCTTTTCTTTTAATTGACTAACGCAGCGCCCTATTTTTTCCTAATACTTTTTCTAATATATCCTAATTTCTAACCTTTTCTATCATCTGCCTACAGAACACTCTAAACGGTTGTAACTTTTACGTACTGCCTTGAAAATATAAATCACCCTGTACATTTCTAGATTACGGGAAAGACAAAAACCATCCACTTACCTTCCCTCGGCTCTGTAATAAATGACGAAGCGACGCTTTTATCCAGCTTTTCCAGTAAATTCATAAGGGACGCTAAGCGAGCCCATGCGTCTCCGGGAGGCCTGTCAACAAATCAATAATTAATTACAATTTCAAATAAATAATGCATAAGTCGAATGAGACAAGACTGTCTCTATAATCCAATTTATAAGATAAGAGGCAGATTATAATTGAGTAATATACACCTTCGACTATTTCATATTTTTTATTTCATATACCTACAATAACACTATTGAGTAATTACGTGTGGATAATTATTCAACAAGATACAATCAATATTCTATCCTTCATATTGCTGTAAATATATTACAACGAGCAGAGTTGCCCACTGTCCATGTTTCGCACCCGTACAACGCCGCGCTCCAAACATACACCTTTAACAACCTTTTTCGAATTTCTAAATTAACCGTTCGCGAGCATAGAAGTGACTTCTTTTTATTACTCCCTACTACTCCTTCCGTCTTGACTTATCTGACTTCCTAGGTATCTAAAATCAGCCACTTCTTCTAATTTTTCGTCTCGTATCTTTATATTCGCTCTTTCTCTACTTTTTCTTCCCTTGCATACTAGTATTTTAGTTTTAATTTTATTTAATTTCGTACAGTACTGATCTGTCAGTACCGCTTCCATTTTATTTAAAGCTATCTCTAAGTCCTCTTTGCTAGATGCTAATACTGCAAATAAATATATTATTATATTAATTTGATGAAACACAATTGAAACGAAAAACACCTATTGCAACAAATAAACACCGAAATACACACATATTTATAAATTACATTTTTAAGGTAACCCAACCCATCTCTAACGTAACCTACCAAATTTTTTGGAGTGATTTTTGTCTTTTTTGGGTTAGGATTGATTAGTTTCTGTTTTAGTATCGATTTTTTACTTCCATCTCAAAAAAGTTACATTATAAGCATTGGTCGCAACGTAAATGTTTTCGGACTTTGCGCCAGAATATACTAAACATATATTTCTCTGCGATTTCTTTTCAATGTTATCTTCTAATAAATATGACGCCCAACACCTCCGCCATATTTTATTTTTATTAGCTAATTGTTTTAGTTAACTTTATAGTAGGCAGGTATTTACATGAATAGAAACCAAAGAGCGAAAAAATTAAGTCTATTTTAAATACAAACGAAACTAACTTAATTTCACTTTTAGATTGGCTAGTAATTAAGAAGTAAGTAAGGGACTTTTTTACAAAAAAGTATGTTACGCCTTTCGAACCATATAATGCCTTATTATTCGTTAATAAAATCTTCTATGAGGCACTAAGAATAGATAACCAGTGTACCTAAGACATGTGAAATGTAGTAGGAATTTTCCTTTAGTCTTTAGGGAGTGTACCAAAAAAGAATTTGAAATTCCGCCCCTGAAAGGGCGAAAAGTACAACCTACGTCCCAAACTTGTGGACTTAGAGATTTGAAAGGGGAATTGTTCTAGTGGTATACAAAGGAGAAATGTTCTGAAATTTACTCTGTAAAGGGATGAAAAAAGGCGGTAAATTTTCAATGGAAACAGAACATAACATATTTACATTTTTTATATTCTACAAATTAGTTACCTATGTGAAAGTTTGAGGGCTATCAACTTTTTATCTCAATGGCATTGAAACAATTGAGATTCGAATATGTTAAAAAGTAAATTATTATTAAACTGTAATCATCGAGGTAAAACTATCAAAATACGATATAAAAGACTCGTTTATCAGTGGTATTTTTTAGGTCTTTGCAAAAATGAAAACTTGTTGACTACAGGGTCATAATATGCCTATAATATGCAATATCTACTAAGTATGAACAGTCAAAAATAAGAATATATAAAGCCTAAATTTATTTACAAGTAAATTTATATAAGGAAATAAGTTATCATGCTAATAGCCCGATTATAAAATGAGCCGTTATTAGAGTTATAGGGTTCGAGCTTTAATATTTGCTGTTTTGGTTTCTTCTTTTCGCATTTTGTACTTAAAAATGAGCCTACTTGAACAGCGAAATATATAATATAGAATTTATTTTATTGAATAGGGATAGGGTATTAACTTAAAAGCCTATCGCGCACTAAAAACTTTTGTCATGGTGTTCAAATCCATCTTCCCGAATGACAAAACTTCGCGATTGTCGCCCTATGTGCACCCAAATAAGATATCTTGCGTGATGTGACAGTGACAATAAATTTATTGTCACCGTAACAATAGTTTTTATAGGGATACGACAATCAGTAAAACTGTAGAGGGCCACATAGAACATTTTTGTCGTCCCGACATAATTGTCGTTCAAACATAGTGGGAACCAACTCTTACAGTATAACAAAAATATTAATTTCCTTTCGAAATGAGTATAAGCAAACATTATTACAAATTGAACTAAATCAGCAAATTTACTTACCCCACTCTGTAGTCTTGGGTGGATGGTGGCGGATTCCACACACTACTATGACACAGCATCCAATCGCACCAAACTTTCACAGCTGGTAACAAAACTAAAATATCTTCAAACAGTGAACTGTTTCTAATGCTGCTGGTGTGCTCTTTGTTTGTTTTGATATACTCCTGGAGTAGCAAGTTGCACCGTTCTAGGATCAAGTTAAACATTTGCAAGGACACAACAAGAGCGCGTTCTTGCAACTCGGATCTGTATCCTGGTTGAGCTTGCAGTTGTGGATCTGAAACAAAAAAGACTTGTTAGTTATGAAACATTCATAAATTTGTGAAACAATTTAAATACTATATTCTTATTCTACATTAAATCCTTCCAAATGATGTTTTTAATGGTTATTTACACGTAAAAGGGAGCTATTGCATAATTATTTAATTATTATTATTATGTAAGACCTTCCTTCTTGTCCAATTTCATGATTCTAGGTCTATGGGAAGTACCCTATAGGTTTTGATGTGTGAAAATATGGCTCAAATGGTTGTATCTTTGGATTGCGTTGACTTAGAAGCTTTTTTTACCGCTTTAAGGGGTCGCATACATAAGTATTTAATATTAATTTCAACTTGATACCTCCACGCGTTCCTGAAAAAAAGGGTCTTGACAGAGAGACAAACAGACGGACGGTCGGACTACAAAGTAATCCTAAATGCGTTCCGTTTTTTCCTTTTGAGGTACGGAACCCTAAAAACCAAACGAAATGGTGAAAACATGTTTTCAATGTATTGTAGACTTTGATCTTCAATATAAGTTACTGAATCACTAGCTCGCGGTCGAATGATACAAATAAAGTGAAAATATAAATAACAAACTAAATAAAAGCACGCATTCCTGAGAATAACGGTCCTGACAAACAAACTAACGGACAACAAAGTGATCCTATAAGGGTTCCGTTTTTTCCTTTTGACGTACGGAATCCTAAAAACCAAATGAAATGATGAAAACATACTGAATCACTAGCTCGCGATGAAATTATACAAAGTGAAAATATAAATAACATAAAACAAAAACATTTTTATTTCTGAATGAGTAGTTTGTATAATTTAAAGCTGAGGTAAAAGGGTACAAATACAAGCACTATATCGAAATAACAATTAATTTAGTATAGTAATCAATAAATAATACAAATTCGACGTTTTCATATATAATCCAAGTTATCAATTTTCATTAGGTAAGTTTTTTATTACACTTAATTGTTTGTTTTTCATTTTTCCTCTGATAGAATTATCCGGCGTCATTATCCGATACCCAACCGGATCCTAAACAAACGGCCGGATCTGCCGAGTATAGGATCCAAACAGGGTACCCGACCCATCTCTAGTCTTGAATAAAGCCTTTAGCTGTTACATAGGTAATAGGACGGTGCAATTGTTCCAAGTTAGCGTTTTAATATTTACGAATGAGAGTGGTTTTTGAACACGGTATTTTTGATAGCTAAGAAGATGTTATCGCATTTAAGCAAAACCAAATCGAAAGCGAAATCAAAAACAGTACATCTGACTCGAGCTTTTTGTTGACTGGTTTGTTTGCATACTGCCGAAATGTACCAAAATATTCGGAACACCTGAAGGGCAACCAACCAAATAACGAATAATAAATAAAGCGGCCGTAAAAACTGAACATGGACAGCGGTCTGAGGTCTGTCACTGAAAAAAAAAAATGACAAGTTGATGGAATAAGAGCAGATGGATCTTTGAGTTGTGGATAAAGGAAGAAAAAAACTGGATTGTTGCCCCTGATGTAGTAAGGCAATGAAAAAACTGTTTACTAAAGGAAGATTGGCTGATCGAGGGGCATCGATCTCTACCTCCGGACAGAAACCCCATGAAGAGGTCGTTGCCTAAAAACAAAAGTTATTGCTACACTCTTACTACAAAGGTTTTAATTTAGAGCAATTGTTTTTTACACAACAGAGTTAATTTTAGAAATTTGGTAGAGAATATTAATTAAAAACTGATTCGTAAAGTGAAATATCAACCAATCATGGACTAACAGTTTGAATAAGCCTGAACCGGAAATCAATTATTATATGTCTACTGAACTGCATGAACAAAAAGCCAACCAAATGAATATTTCCAAAACAGATTCCTGACATTTCTCTGATCAATCTAGAACATATCGTCATTTTCATTTCTCCAAGGTTAATTATATATAATTAATATGGATGTGCCCTTATCGTATTAAGTATTTAGACGTTTTAATTATTTTTATTTAATATTACTAATAATGAAGGCACTATGAGATGTGTTTTTAAAGAAATTTGGATACGGTTCCCTCTTGGTAAGATTTAACGTGATTTTATCGAAACCTTCACCCCTTTTAATCGCATGTAATTAATGAACGTTCCCTGATGTGATCAAAATCGAATGTGAGAACTTTTCCGAAATAAGTGAAGGGATGGAGCGATAATACTGTCGCAACATTTATCCCTTTCTATTAAATAAAACCATTAAAATCCGGCATTTTTCTTACACGATTAAATAGATAAGACTAAAAATGAGGCAACGTTGTTGTATAACTGGATATTTAAGTGGATTTCAATAAAATGACTAATAACATCAATCATTTAACTAATTGGAATACGCCCACACTTATAAGTAATTTTTTGTCATCCCCCAATTTTCCGCCCTTACAGCGGAATATTTTTTTAAATTTAAACGGGACCACTCTTTAGATATAAGCTATTCAATAACAAAGAATCATTAAAATTGGATGAAAATTGGCGAAGAAACCTTCAAACAGCACTCGACTTGTAGAGTTCTAATCTCATTCTGATAATGTTCAGAACTAATCCGATAAAAACAACCCATTGTAAAGTGCGACTAAATAAGATCTAACTTAAAGACCAAGGAAATATTTTGACGATCTGATTGAATATTAGCTGTATTATAAAGTAATGAAGTTAAGTTGAATAAGAAGTTCATGGTGATCAGAATTTCCATTTCATCTTTTCTTTTCTCATCTTTTCTTCATAAGAACCTTCCTCGGATTTGAAAAAATATTAAAAAAAAAAATATCGAAATTGGTCCAGCCTTTCTTGAGTTTTGCGCTTAGCAATCCATTTTTATACATATAGATTACAAACATCATCATCATCATCATAAGGTCGTCAGTCCTAAGACTGGTTGGACATGCATCTCCACTTTTTCCTATCCTGCGATAATCTTCGCATTTCCCTAAAACCAGAACAACCCACATCCTTAACTATTTGCGAACAGTAATCTAATCTAGGTCTACCTCTACCCCTCCTAACTCCTGTTTCTGCCTCTAATATGTCTCTGACTAAACCTTCATGCCTGAGAAGGTGTCCTACTAACCTAACTCGCCTATTTCTTCCATAGAATCCTCTGTTCTCTTACTCTTTCTAATACCTCTTCGTAGAAAATTGCTACATTCTGTGAGATTCAATAAATGCCTAAAACAAACTGATGCTTTTCTGATTCGGGTCTAAAGGTTAGAACGGTTATTGGAGTTGCTTCCTAACGTTTCATTACCACGAGTGGCGAATTTCGTCAGAGGTCCTTCCATTTCGATGCTCCACATCCAGGCACTCTTGCTAGCTAAACGTTAAGAAGCAGTTCGAACACACGACGGCTCTTAGACCCGAATCACACCTACCAGTTACGAAAACCTTTGACTCGTATTCTGATGGCTATTTTGAACAATTTTACGGTAAACTGTCCAACCCTTTTTAGAATGCAACAATTTAATTAAGATCAAGTACCATTTGGATCATGAATTTCGTATTCTGTTAAATGTTCTAACAATACATGAAAAGACCCTAAATGAAACGTACTTCCACAGCGGGTTTTCTTCAACACCCGTTTAATTCGTTGTGTTTATTAACGGTCATTTTAAAAAGATCATAAATCGGTAGATAATTATGCGCCGGTTTCTTTCAATCGCAACGGTAGCGACAAGGCGAAAGAAAGTGATTCAATTTTGCTAATGAAGAAACGATGGCAATGACAATGACCCTCGTTGTCACCATCATTAACATCATTGGCCTGGAACGAATAACACTGTTGCGTGCCAAGTTCATCCTTTCTTCACGTACGAAATTACTTGTACCTGTTCGGTGCGGACTGTAATCACAGTAGGCAAACTACGGCCAATTTTGTACCGCACCGTAAAACGCGAATGAAACACACATAAAAGGGGTTTAAAAAAAAAAACAACTGAAGTATCCATACTACGTTTGTATGTCTAAAACTATATATGTATATAAAAGAAAGTCGTTTTAGTTACACTATTTATTACTCAAGAACGGCTGATCCGATTTGGCTGAAAATTGGTGGGGAGGTAGCTTAGAACCAGGAATCGAACATAGGATAATTTTTATCCTGTTCCCGTGGAAAAAACGTGGTATAAGAAAACGCAACTGTCAGCAAAACGATAAATTTATCAGTCAAAACATCAGTCTAGCCAAATAAAACAATTCGAAGTGGTCAGTATTCTGTCGAAACTGCCACACGCGGATCGCGATTTCGATCTTTTTGGACCTCATCAGCGCGTCGCAGACAACTCCGATAGAACACGGACCAACTTTTACCTGCTGTCTTAACAGCGCATTTTAGAAAATACCACAAATGGCGTGGTAAACGCCATCTGTACTACGATGCTACATTTTAGGATTACGTATGCTCCAACAAGGTCCATTTAAATATATGGATATCTACTTCCTGAAATGAATCCCGGCGTAGCTAACCTCAAGGTGATAGGCACGTTATTCGATTATGGTAAAAGTGCTTCGATGATTGGAAAAAACGTTGGCACAAGTGTATAATATCTAATGGGGATTTCTTTGAAGGGGACAAAATAAATATTCATGAATAAAGAAATAATTTTTGACCACTTCGAATTATTTTATTCGATTACGGTAACGTGCCTATCACGTTGAGGTTAGCTACGCCGGGATTCGTTTTAGCACGTAGATATCCATATATTTAAATAGACCTTGTTGGAGCATACGTAATCCTAAAATGCAGCATCGTACTACAGATGGCGTTTACCGCGCCATTTGTGGTATTCTCCATCAGTCTAGCCGTTCATTTGTTAAAAATGGTATAACAAAATGCAACTGACATGGAATGGTTAAGTATGGTGTTTTATTTATAGTCAGATTTACCTGAATCTTGGCTTTAATACTTTTTCATATAAAATTAGTGACATACATACCTATTTCAAAATTTTACAAAACTCTACCTCTTTAGGAAGCTGAAAGGGGTTTGCAAAGATTGCATGTTTGTTTTTGGTCCGATTTACTTGAAACTGGTTAAAAAATTCAATCTCTGTTGGGGGGGATAAGTGGTGAAGAGGAGTTGCAATGTTTAAATGGAACATATATTATTTGTGGTCAGATTCACTTGAAACTTGGTCTTAATGGTCTCTCATTTAATTTCTGAAAGAGCTATCTCGACATTTTAAAACATTCAACCACAAAAGGGGGAGAAGGGGGTAAAAAGGTGTTGTAATTTTTGTTTGTGACATACTTTTTTTGTGGTTGAATTTACTTGAAACTTGGTATAAGTATATTCTGTTTGATATTTATATTTTATTTGTACTCGGATTTACTCGAAGGTTGTTCATTGTTGAAATTAAGCAAATACGTGTTTTGGCAATTTTTAAAAATCAACCCTTAAGGATCAAATGTTGTTACTACGTTCGTATTTGAAATCTAAGATGGCGACACTACATAAAATTAAAACGTTGTAAGGGTGAATTGGGAGTTAAACGGTTTTATGGAGAAACAATATTAATTTATGCGAGCGAAGTCGCAGGGAAAAGTTAGTACACAATAAAATTCATCTCTGCAGATCCACCATATAAATATAAAAGTACTCAAAACTTCATAAGAAGTTAGTTTTGACACTTACAATGTCATTATCTGCTGGACTATAGATGAATTACATTAAAATTACTTTTGGACCATTCTAATTTTTTAATATACCGTTATGAGCAAATGCCGCAGCCGACGATCGATACCGACAGCCCTATGATTCAAGCGAGAACTGACAGTCGCATAACACACACAGAATGTTTCCGAAAATAATCATTCCAGGACTAAATAAATAAGCATTTGGTGTCCGACGGAACATCGTCGTTATGGGACAACTAAAATAAATAGTGAGGGGAACGAATGAAGTAATATTTCATGTTTTACGTAAGAGATAGAAGTGCATTGAGTTCGTCTTGTTCAACAATTTATCGAAACCGCCAATTGTATTTGGGTTTAATGGTAGAATATGGTCAAATTTCTTTATGTTTTTCATTCTCAACCCGCCACAGTACTGTTCCAGTTTCTTATGGGTCGGTCGTACTCGCGTATTTGGAGTATAGTTGTATGTGTACAGAGGAACATTGATCGTTATCGTAAAAACGGTGAGGTTGGCTAATGTACGGCCTTGAAACGGCCTTGCAGGGGTAACCGGCGGTCAAACATACACACAACATCCCGCAGTACCTACTCATGCAGAAGAAGAAGCACGCGCTATGTTAAAATATATAGATAGATAAATCCGAACATATAAAGCCACATACATACCTACATACATACATATCGGAAACGGTCAGGGACAATGTTTACGACGATATTTTATGTTATTTTCAGCCTTAACGACAAATAGAATGCATTAAATTTTAAATCGAAATCGAAATGCAACAAAGTCGTAAATAGTTTACATCAGGTATATTTTTTTTAATTAGGACGCCCCTTTACCCCATTTTTCGATTCGTCTCCTTATTGTATTACGAGTGATGAAGACAAAATTAGGTGAGTTTTTTTTTAAATTTGGATCCCCCATTGATGAATTTTAACCGAACTCCTGCCCCCTTTTAACCTCACTTAATTAAAAGACGATCTATAAGTTTACAATATAATAAGCATTCAAAATCGAATAATGTATTACTAATTTATTTATTATTTAGACAATTAATCCTGTAATTATTAATTTGGATATTTTGCCAATTTCTGCTCAAAAATATTGTGGTTAACTGTCATCCATTAGCATGCAATCATTAAACTCCAAATCGTTTTTCTCAAATTTTTTTGCGCGCCCCTTTCTAACCTTGCGCCCCTAGACATATGTCTAGTTTGCCTTACGGATAATTCGCCACTGCTAAACACCCAAGTCGAAGAGACTCCTAAAGAGCAAGTTAGGGTAAGTAATATCCAAATACAGACAGTGACACTATCTAGTGGGTATTTGCTGCTACTAAAATATTTCAAGAGTTAGACAAGCCCTTAAGGATGTTTGGGAGGTACTATCGGAGACAAGAGTACATAAAATTAGAAATTCGTGATTAATTTGGTTTTGCAGCATATCATGAGGTAAATAAATACTATCTATACTAAAAAAAAAAGTATACGGTTTGAGAGAAAATTTGGAATTTGACCAAAAACTTTGAATAAAATACGAAATAACGAATAACATGGAATATTTTTAACTGACTTTTGGCAATGAATATGCCTTCATTTCAACTTCGAAACAAAAAAATATTTAGTTTCAATCTCTATTAATAATGAGCGTAAAACTTTTTAATATGTTTAAATAATAATTAAAACTTTAAAATTGCATTTATTTCAGACAATTATAAATATTATCATTATATTATCAAGTAAAAACGAGATTTTCAGCTAATTTTTCATTTTTTCCTCGATAACCATTTAGTGAATTTGAATAACCTTACGCTAAAGTGATTCTCCAGAGTTCAAGTTACTTATTATAAAAGTTTGAAATTTCTGGTAGCTTTTTTTCTGTTAATAATATGTTCGGTCAACGAATCTCCATAAACTGCAAAATTACAATTTTTTAAAATTTCAATAACTTTTTAACGGTTTAGTGAATCGATTTGTAATTTTTACGGGAGCTTTAGAATTGAATGAGGAACGTTCTTCAAAATTTTTATTTGTCTCGTAGCATTTTGACATACCTCCCAAACATCCTTAAGTATTTCAACTTATCTAAATGAATCAACGGCGTAGCTTATACATATATAAAGGTATATACGTGAACATCCAAACGCGAATTGCAATTTCGATCCATGTATTCGATCTCGATAAATTAGTTGAGAATAGTATTAAAGAATTATCCTGGGACAGTTATATTTTCGTAGCTTTAAGCTTTTAATGTATGATCAATTTTCACTGCATTTGTCTTCTCGAGTTTACCAGCAAAGACGTAAGTTCCTGGGTAAAAAATTAATTCAAAAGGAGCGAGCCGTACACAGCATCAACGTCGACCGAAAGCGCTGACACTTTTCAATTATTATTACTGTGCAGTTTTGAATACCTTCTGTGCATGCAGTGTCTACATGGTACACATAGCGTAAATACACACGGGTAATGTAAGAAGCTCTCATGAGAGAGAGCAAGCAGACTGCCTGAGCTTCGCGGAACTTGACTAGTTAATATTTTAAGTCCCACGTCTTAAAGGGCAGTAAATCGCGAAGAGCTTTGTCTCAGTTCCTAGTCAATATTTTACGGGCCGGTTAAAACATCCACTTCCTGCAACATACTGTAAGACTCTCCTCCTTTGGCTTCTTATGTTTTATGCAAGACGCAGGCGAAACGGCGAACGTTTCTCAAGGCTGAAAGATTCTCTTCTGGGCATATCGTATTACTGTTACGTTTCATTTATACTTGACTATATGACACGACGTGACGACTCTGAGGGGCGAAAGGAAGTACCTACACGATCTCGGGAGAGACTAAACGTTTTCTGTAGGAGGATACAAATCAATCAAACCAGTAATTACTTACTATTAATTTTTTATTGAAGTTAATGGTTGAAAATTTTTCTTTACAGAGTAACAAGAAAATGCAGGAATTACAAGAAGGGCGAATGTGGTGAAAGACCCTTAAAGTGTTGCCCATAAATTATGTAACTTAAATTGAAGGGGTGGGGGTTCAGCCTGGCATTACGGGTGAGGGGGAGGGAAGGAAAGAATAAAATAATTCGAAGTGGTCTGTATTCTGTCGAAACTGCCAGACGCGGATCGCGATTTCGATCTTTTTGGATCTCATCAGCGCGTCGCAGGCAGCTTCGACAGAACACAGACCAACTTTTACCTGCTGTCTTAACAGCGCGTTTTAGAAAATACTACAAATGGCGCAGTAAACGCCATCTGCAGCACTATGCTACATTTTAGGATTACGTATGCTCCAACAAGGTCTACTTGTGTGGATATAATATAATTATGATGAGCAAGAGAATAAATGGAACGAATACTGATATAAGTCCACTATTCAATTTGTACCTTTTTAAAAAATCCACAAATCCCATTAGGTTATTTGCTTGCTCATTTTAGCTTTCTAAAAATTGGAGTAACATGTCTCTGTCACTCAGCAAACTGACTTTATCAACGTCGTCCTTATAAAACCCACTGCAAATCGTTGATCTAAAAAAATGGACTAAATCATTTTCAAATCTACTTTTTAGATGAAATGAAACAAGATGGTCAAAAATATAAAAGAACTATTTCGAAAAACATCTTTCGGGGTCGTGAATTCATATGTATCAGCTCCTCCTCGCCTTTCAGAGTAAAACGTTTCTGAACTTTTCATTGACATAGAATTTAGGGTTCGTTTAGTTGAAGGTCAGCAACAATTGAAATGCTTTTTTCTTACATATTTAAGCACTACCTTTCTATATTATTCGATCCCACAAACATGGGGGTAATTAGTCCGAAAGTCCTTTCTTAGGGTTCGGACTTCAGCTTTCATTACTTTCGCATTATAGCGATACAGCATTTATCATAAATTTGAACAAAAGCCAAATAAATCAATGTGATATTTTTTTCAATAGATCTTATATTGAAATCATTTTTTAAAATGGTTATTTTACATGGACAGTGGGCGCGGCGGAAAAGAAGAATGATGAGGATATCGTGGATAAAGAAGGTTAGAAATGAAGAGGTATTGGACAGAATAGAAGAACAGAGGACTCTGTGGAAGTCAATAAAAAATAGGCGAGATAGGTTGGTAGGACACCTTCTTAGGCATGAAGGTCTAGTCAGAGACATATTAGAGGCAGAAACATGTGTTAGGAGGGGTAGAGGTAGACCTATATTAGATTACTGTTCGCAAATAGTTAAGGATGTGGAATGTTCTAGTTTTAGGGAAATGCGAAATTTAGGACAGGAAAGAGTGGAGGTACGTGTCTAACCAGCCTTAAGACTGACGACCTTATGATGATGATCGTGACTATTACATAGCGGCGTACTGAGAACCGATTTTGCGAAAATCGCATTTTGGAGGGTTGAAAAATGATACCAAATTTGATTGAGTGGTGTCATTCGAAAGGTAACGAAATCCTAAGAATGATGCACATACGTTCTTCGATTTGTCATCAATTATAAGCGGTAATATACATATCTATGCTACGGTTACGAAATGAAGAATTGTGGGTCTCAGTTAGGGTTGCCACCTTTTCAGGCTTTACATAAAGTATTTCTCGACTAAAAGATTAAAAAAAAAAGTACTCGGCATAAAAATAAAGTATTTAATTTTTTGTTTTTAAAAACATATTTTTTGTTACACCTAGCAGCCAGTAACAAATTGCTGTCAGATTACCGGGGTCCACTGTATACTGTTTTTCAGCGAAATTTTATTAGCACCTAGGTTTGTCCTCAAAAATCGAATTAGTATTATTAATTGATCGTTGGTTAAACGTTAAAGAGCTAAGCAATTTTCTGTTTCTTATGTTTTACTGGAAAAATCAAAATGAAAAATTTCAAACCAGAGTCAGAGTGTCAATATACCGGCAGAGATAATATTGTGTAATGGACCATGTAAAAAATGCAAGCGACACCCATTGTTTGTCATTTGTCATTTAGCTTCTGACATCTGTGCGTAAAAATAGTCGAAGCGACAAACAATATTCTAGTTACAATGCTGAAAAAAAATCGTCGTGAATTTTACAACAGACTAAGATATTGTTTGACACAGTACTTGTCTCAGGTACTATTTCCTTTAGTTTAATTT
>NW_020439090.1:83321-92438 GCF_000699045.2 Agrilus planipennis
CTTAGCATACCAATCCTTGATGGTTGATTTTCCTGGGGCAGTGTCCGGAAATTCGTTATCAAGCCAACTTTTTGCTTCAACTGTATTTTTTCCCTTCAAAAAGCAATATTTTATCAACACGCGAAATTCCTTTTTATCCATTTTTTTCACAATAACAAAAGTTGCTTCACTAAAAATACTATAATTCACAAACTAATGATCCGACAGCCGTCAAATTTATAGACGCGGCTTTTGAAGGTTAGGACTAACTGAAAATCACATGGATTTAGTTCTGGTGCCGCCATCTATGTGTCAGGTCGGAGACTTTTCAATTGACCCTATAAGTCTAACATTAAGTAACCCTTCATGTCTCAAAAGGTATAACCATCCTGATAACTTTCCTTTTTTATTCTTATTGACATCTACAGTGCCCATTATTGTCCTACTCTTTATAATACCTCCACATTTCTCGTCTTTCTTATTCCGTGTGTTTACATCATCCACATATAACATCATATTTCAAAAGCTTTTGCTTTTCCGCTGCGTTTATTGATGCGCGATTATGGAATAGGCTAAAATAGGGTTACAAATAATTTTATTGATGTAAAATCAATCAAATATTCACAAATGTACACATTGTACTAAGAGAAAGAAATGGAATCCATAGTTTCTTTAGCTTTGGATTCATTTAATAGGTAAGTGAAGTTCTTCGAATCGTTTTCTAATTATTTTGGATTATAGGCATTTATTAACACATCACAATGTTTTGTAGCTTTCAGTTTTACTCAGCTGGCGTATATCAATTCGATATTGTTTTGCGAGCCGTTTTGTCGTAATCCATAGAATTTCGTAGCTCCTTGCTAAAGGTACGATAAGTGGTGATTTGGCAAGTGCTGATATCAATTTGGAACTTCAAAATTCCATGGATCATGACATTGAACCCGGAAAGCAATATCGATCCAATATTATGGATTATTATCGATTTTCAAGGAGTTAAGATTGTTTTGGGCTCCCTTCAGTTAAAGAATTAGAAGACATTCATGGAATGTCTCTTTGTCCTCTTTTTATGTTTCTAATATCTTCAATGGTCAATGTGAGAAACTTTCATTCATCATTTTTATATAATGTTTGATCGCTGATACTAGCAAAACATTTAATGGCAAAAATGTATTCTGTATTTTACAAATAGAAAATACGTTTGGAAAAATATTTTAAATAAAATACAAATTGCTTTTCTCAAAAGAGTATTTAAACGCAAGATAAAAATATGTATTTTTTATTTGTATTTTAAATGCAAGTATTTCAAATAAATCACATCTCTGGAGTTAGTGTTGGGATCTGCATTCATATATCCTTTGCATTCGAATAATCATTCAAACCATAAAGGTATTCGATATTCTGTCCATCACTGTTAGACGGTTTCTTCGTAAGTTACAATTGCTTTCAGATTCACACGATTCACGTTCGTCAACATTTACAAAAAATAAAAACACATTCATCAGTGCACAAGCAATCTTTCGAAAGGATAGAATAGAATCAGAAAGTTCGAACAATCGAGTCCACAGGTCCCAACAATAGAGTCAAAATGTGAAGGATCGATAGGCTCGGAGTCAAAGTAATCGAAGTAATCGATTAGAAAATCTAGAAATCGCCAACCACTAACTGTGCCTACTAATATATAAATTCAAATTTTGGATTGTTGGTCACCCAGCGCCATGACCTAGAGCAGGGGTCGGCAAATAATTTTAAACAGGGTCCGGGTGTTTTTCAAAACTTTTATCGAGGTCCAGAAAATGCGTATTCCTTCCTCCAAAAACTAATAAAGGTGACATTTAAAACTCAAACATACTATGTTATCTAGACATTTTTTAAAATTGCACGGCATTCTAAAGGACACCGTCTGTCCTGGGTCAAGTTTTTCTATGGTTTATTCCTTGGACAACCTATACAGAAAAAATATCCCACAGATAATTGTTTTCTGTCTTCATTTTGTCCATGTCATTTTTTTCATCCCAACCACCAAAAGACTTTTACTGACTAATTTTGTACACAATTCAAAAATAGAAAGAAATGGAGAATGTAAAAATTAAGTTGCTTTTTGTATACTGACTGTATGAGACGCGATGAAATGTTTGTAAAAAATGTACATTTTGAAGAAAATCGCATAACAACCTAATTTAGCGTGCCATAAAAAATGAATTGTATCATACATACAGGTAATACACTAATTGTTAGAGAAAATTTATTATTAAATGTACCTATATTTTTCCAGTATATTCTAAATGCGATAATTGGACCTTATTGATAATCGTCCTTTTAGATTTGTTTGTTTGGCACACTTTTTTTATTGTTTACAGTTGTCCTCGATTTTTATAACTAGGCCGTTGCTAATCTTTTACGAAGATTAATCACTCTCATCCATCCGCATAAGTGCTACGAAGACTTCCTCATAGGGAATACGATGACCGTTGCAGAGATGAGCAAAAAAGTGATGTCCGTGTGAACGAATAATAAATTAGTGAGTATTAGAAAAACATATCCATCGTAAGCACACACTTTTGCATAAGATTGGCAACTGTGGGTCATGAGAATCTGGCAGCCGGTGAATAATATCTGGTTTTGATGTCAATCAAATGAATAATTTCTCTAAAACAGGCTAAAATAATGATAATTTAAAAAAACATGCGGCTGTAACGCAGTTCGAGATAGAGGTAAATGTATAGATGAATAATAGATCTGGATATGCTTGTTAGTTAAACCGGTCAAGTTTACTCTTTTTGGGCAACACTAATTAGCAATTAGTTTGAATTAAGAATAACAAATTAAGTACTTTGAAAAAATATTATATGATAAATCGTAGAAAAAAAATTAACATTCCGACTTAATGAATGAATCACAAAATACAACACGCTTATGTTTGATAATAACGCCCTTTCTTCAAAATATGATCAACAGTGATTAAATTGTAAAAGTCAAAGTTTCTTCAAATAACCAGTGAGAGATATGATTACGATCTGGTTATATCTCATCAGCACGCCGCAGATAGTTCCCAAAATACTCAGACTAGCCTCTCTGTTACAATTTAAAGCTTTCAATGAATACGTTCACACACCGTTTGTACCATGGACTACGTAATAATATAGGAGCAGCATATTGTAGTGAACATGAGTGTGTTTGTGTGCGATCGGGCACACGTGTGTGAACGGCTTATCGATGCGCCGACTAGCTGCGGGCGCCTTTCTTCATGCGCGCCGTATTTGCAAATGTGTGTCGTACCTGCGTTCTGGGAAAACAGTTAAACAGTTCAAAGAAAAAATAAACTATCCGGGTGTTTCCAGAAGGTTCCCGAAGGTAAACAAAAAAGTATTTAAAGGAAGAAGCGATCGCAGAGAGAAGTAGAAATAAATTGACCTTTGCAGAATTGAATCGAGAAATAAATTGACAGTGACAGCAGTGAAATAAATAACGCAGTGAATAGTGATTTATCAACAGTAGTGTAAATAAATAGAGTAAACCTAAGTTTACTAATAATTTAATAGTGTTTTGAGTTCTTTAATAATTGTGTAGATAAATAGTTTTGTCGTTACCAGTCCTAAAAGTTAATTTTGTTAAACCCACGAACATAACAATAGTAATTGTAATTGTAGACGAGGGTAGTGAAGTCTCTCAGACTAACGAAATAAACAAATAAACAACTGCACATTGCGACATAGCGCCGTCCTTAATAATTTAATATATGTACCTTTTATAATTCCTCCAAAATTTTTATTGTTAACCAAACAAATTAAATAATCATAGATAAACCGTAAATGACGTACTACTCGTGGTTTGTATAAGCAGCCAATATAATTAAGGCACATAATCCCCTATCCCCTGTACAGTTCCATAAAATAATTTCGTTTCTAGCGCCGTTAATTTTCAACTGACGAACAATTTTTTATAACGCTCTGTATACAGTGCACTTAACTAAAATACAGCGGTTACAGCTGTAATCTAATAATCGACATGCGAAACTGTTGCTTTTTATCGGCAATTCGACAACGCGATTGATAACTCAATACATCGACAACAAGTACAAATCGTGTAAGTCGCCCACATGGACGACGGCGCCCATGGCGCTAGGTACCCTTTATTTTATCGACGCACACTCGACTGCAATGGAAAAATACGTAGGTGACAACAATGAAAACAACTACTCATTGTAATATATATGCTCTTTCAGCTTCGTTAAATAATATAAATATATTATAATTAATACAAATCAAACGCATATTTAGGGCACCACAATTAGCTAAAGAAAAAATAGCATTAAAAAATCACGAATTTCTTAATTATAGTCGCTTGACACACGGGAGGTTGGCATTGGTAAAGGTATCGTTCATAAGATCATTTAAAGAATAGTAGGTGAATGCAAAATGTGTATCAAACCATTCTCACAAATTATTTTTTTTCGTCATTATTATAAGGTAAGGTCATCAATCCTAAGACTGGTTGGACACGCACCTTCACTTTGTCATATCCTAAGCTAATCTTCGCATTTCCCTAATGCTAGAATATCCCACATCCTTAACTATTTGCTAACAGTAATCTAATCTAGGTCTACCTCTACCCCTCCTAACTCCCGTTTCTGCCTCTAATATGTCTCTGACTCGACCTTTATGCCTAAGACGGTGTCCAAGGTGTCCTACCAACCTATCTCTGCTAGTTCTTATTGACTACCATAGAGTTTTCTGTTCTCCTATTCTTTTTAATATCTCTGCATTTCTAACCTCCTCTATACACGGTATCCTCATCATTCACCTGAGAATGCTTCTAACATTTTTTCATGTTTCGTTCATGATCGGCTCGTACTGGCCGCAACTACTCGGTTGGTATTGATGGTTCTGCGACTACCTCATACTCTGCCGCTTCAGGTGTACCTCAGGGCTCCCACCTCGGTCCAATGCTTTTCAACATCTTCATCAACGACCTGCCATCAGTCTTCAGGTCCAGTCAATCGCTGCTGTACGCCGATGACGCGAAACATTTCCGCTCCATCTGCTTCAACGATGAGGCTGTCTTGCTCCAGCAAGATCTGGACCGGTTGGTTGCCTGGTGCTCTGAAAACGCTCTCGAGTTGAATGTTGCAAAATGCAAGGTTTTGCACTTTTCGCGCAAGCGAAACACATTCAACTTCCTCTACACCATCCACGAGGACCCAATAGCAAGCTGCGACAATTTTGTTGATCTGGGNAAAATTACGATGTTTACTTAAGGCCTTAAATAAAGTATTTTTGCGTACTTTATGTGTCTTGTAAAGTATAACGTACGCACAGTCGAAATAGAGTGCAATACTTTATAATAAAGTACGGGTGGCAACCCTAGTCTCAATGTTGAGTACAATAACAATCGGAAATATCCAATTATACCCAAAGAACCAACGGTATTCCCTTTTCGAGGTACATAATAATTTCCCACATTAAATAATTTACAATTATACGTTCTAAAAATAGGAAAAGATACGAAAGGTAAAAACATTCCATTTTTGCCTCTTTACCAAATACGCGAGTCTCATCGTCGCTAATGAATGGCTGATAATAACAAACAGAGACAAATAGACAGACATTCGTAAAATAGTTATTTAATAGGCAGATTCAATGATAAATGGCCCGGAGAGCCGCTCCGTTTGCGGACATTCCTGAGTTAGCTGGCGCCAATCGACTTGAAAAAAAAAATACCGGCGCTCTCTTACCGACTTCATTAGCCACTATAGCTATTTGCAGTCGACCATTTAAACATACACATCACCAGTACATTATATACACGTATGCAGATGTACGCATAGGCCGTGAAAAACAGTCCAACAACAACTTCCACCACATTGTAAATTCAGGAATTTCATGTGAACAAGACGAAAAAGAAGAATGTTAATATAGCACATGCAACATATTTATTAATTTTGTTAAAAACGGCTAGGAAAGTTCAGATACAGGAAATGTGAGAAAAAACTGACCAGTCGAGGGTTTCGCATAAATTTGAAGGTATGTAAATAGTTAGAATCGATCACAGAAATCAAGTCTCGAAACTTTTCTCGGTTTTTTCCCAGCAAGTTCCTTTCCCTCAAAATCGGCCACCAAAAATTGAAACATTATTTTTTTATGAAGTAACCACAAATGTACGATTTTGCGATTTTCGTTTTACAGAACATAGGACCTCGATAATCCGAACACCCAAAATTTTTACCCTGTTCGGATCTGTGGAGCGTTCGAATTACAACCAATAGGGCCAATTTGTGTACTCCGCTTGCATTCGCAAATGGCATAAATGTGATCGCTCCCTTCGACACGTTTGAACCTAGTGTACTATTCTGTGGCTCAGAAGCCAATCTCATATCCAGTATCACTTCCCAAACAAGCTTGAATCGCGTTATGATTTTGGTCTGCAGTCAATTCTCCCTATTTATGTCTGTTAAACAACAGCTTTTTGCTTTATTGAGGGGTCGGTAAGAACTCGTGGCGGCAGGGTGTCGATACTGTCACCTTCTAAGAAAAAGGCAACATCTGGGAGTAGTTTTAAAATCAAATAAGGGTGACAAGCATAGAAAAATAAGTTTTTAGGACAGTTCCTGTTGAGAGGTCACATCAAACACATTGTATAAGTTGGCCATTAGTTTTCAGTAGTTAAGAGAGTTAAATTGTAGTTGTTAAAGTGTAAATAATAAACTAATTTAAAGCAGTTCACAGTTTTAGTCAATCATCTTTAAGATATATTTCAATCAAACATACGAGACAAAGCCAGCAGTGCTTAAGTTGAAAGCACCACTATTTACCATATTTTTTTTGCTAAACATACAACAATGTCCATGAATTTCTGCTGGGATAGCTTCACAGCTTCTTCATTATTCGACAACTTCTCACCACGAAGTATACCATGCCTTTTCTTGAACAATAAACTCACCTTTTCCAAGTCTTTCATGGAAAATTTTGGCTTTTTCCATTACTATATCACCTGATAAAGGAACAGCCTCTCTTCGCTAAGGGGAGAGGTCTTTCGGATTATAAGGGCGTTCGGATAAGCGGAAGTTCGCACCAAAGCTTAATCATCCCAATGGAAGCTACCGCACGAGCTAAGAAATAAGCGCGCTAGGTGAAGCTTTTGCTTACAGTTTTCTTCGATTGCAGGGGCGTGATGCATCATGAGTTTTTGCCACAGGGTAGAACGGTCAATAAGGAATATTTCCTGCAAGTTATGCGCAATTTACTCGAAGCAATCCGCCGGAAAAGCCCGGATTGGTGGAAGAACAAAAATTGGCTTTTGCACCATGATAACGTCCCTCCTCACACATCATTGCTTATGCGCGAATTTTCAGAAAAAAACAACACAGTAATAATACCGCAGCCACCGTATTTCCCAGATCCGACCCCCTGTGACCTTTTCTTGTTCCGGAAACTGAAGAGGCCCACGAAAGGGCGACGCTACGCTACGATTGAGGAGATAAAGACGACATTGAAGGAGGAGCTGAACAAGATCACAAAAGAAAATACCACAAATGGCGCGGTAAACGCCGTCTGTAGTAGGATGCTACATTTTAGGATTATGTTTGCTCCAACAAGGTCCATTTAAATATATGGATATCTAGTTGCTGAAACGAATCCCGGCGTAGCTAAACTCAGCGTGATAGGCACGTTACCATAATCGAATAAAATAATTCGAAGTGATCAAAAATTATTTCTTTATTTATGAATATTTATTTTGCCCCCTTCAAAGAAATCCCCATTAGATATTATACACTTGTGTCAACGTTTTTTCCAATCCTCGAAGCACTTTAAAAAACATTTTTTTATGATCTTAATAAAATAATTCGAAGTGGTCGTCTGTATTCTGTCGAAACTGCCAGACGCGGATCGCGATTTCGATCTTTTTGGATCTCATCAGCGCGTCGCAAACAGCTCCGACAGAACAAAGACCAACTTTTACCTGCTGTCTTAACAGCGCGTTTTAGAAAATACTACAAATCCAATAAGATCGAAATCGCGATCCGCGTCTGGCAGTTTCGACAGAACACAGACCACTTCGAATTATTTTATTAGGATCACAAAAAATTGTTTTTTAAAGTGCTTCGAGGATTGGAAAAAACATTGGCACAAGTATATAAAATCTAGTAGGGATTACTTTGAAGGGTACGAAATAGATATTTATGAATAAATAATTTTAAAAAAAAACACAAAATTTGTGATACGTTTTGAACATACCTCGTACATACAGATAAACCTACTGTGCAACACTATTATGCATATAAATGTTCGAGGATGTACATGTGTGATGTGTCAATTATAATTACAGGTGTGACAATAAATAATAAATTACACGAAAGTACGGCACAACTTCTTTCGATCGAGCACGAGTGGATCGCGAGTCCAAAAACAGCGTACGACCTTGTGAAGGTTGCCTTAATTCAGAGGTTAATACACTCCTAGGTTAGATCTCGTTCGAAAGGGAATAAAAATCTCGAAGTAATTTATTAGTCTGTATCGAGATCCAGCTGACGGACATTTGGAACTAATAATTCGTAAAATTACTGTAGGTACAGAAAATGAGAACAAATTATTATGTAATTTGAAAGGTACGTAAGTATTAAATGAATGAAAAGCACAACATAACAAGATGTAACTGCCATTATTTGATTGTATATTAAACAACTCAATGTTTCAGACTTTACAATAGATACTTTTTGCGTCAGTATAACCATAGGATCGTTAGTTAGACTGGTTAGTCACTCACCTCCGCTCTTTTCCATCAGGAGCCAAAATTTTTGCATTTTCCTGAAACTAGAACGTTCCACATCCCAGTTTACAAACTGTAATCTAGCCTAGACTTTCATACTAAGCTCTGATTCTAATGTAACAGGTCAATTGAAAAGTCCCCGGCCTAAAATAGTAAAACACATTTTTTTTGCAAAATTCGTTTTTTTTTATTCAACATAATTCCCTTCAAGGGTGATACACTGATTATAGCGATCCTCCAACTTTTCGATACCATTTTTGTAGTACGATTTGTCCTTTGCTTCAAAATAGGCCTCAGTTTCGGCGATCACCTCTTCATTCGACGAAAATTTTTTCCCAACGAGCATTCTTTTGAGATCTGAGAACAGGAAGTAGT